>NW_026042978.1:65000-68235 GCF_023856365.1 Brienomyrus brachyistius | reverse complement strand
ATTTTTGGAGGCTCTGCGCAAGCAGAGCTGCACCGCCGCTGTATCAAAGTAAGACTGTGCCCGGCTTAGCGGCCGGCTCTATCTGCCCAGTGGCGTGTTTCTGGGATCCTCTGGGATCGTGCGTGGTCTCGCCGGGCGCCACCTCCCAGAGAGGCTGGCGAGGACCCAGCCGCGCCGGCTCCGTCGGCGTCCCGCATGCCGGAGCCCGGCGGGGCGCAGTCTGCGGGCATCGCTTCTCGGCCTTTTGGCTAAGATCAAGTGTAGTATCTGTTCTTATCAGTTTAATATCTGATACGTCCCCCATGGAGGGGACCACATATTAAACGGATTTTTGGAACAGGGAGCCGGAAGTGGGGCTTGCCCCGTCCGCTCCACGCATCGACCCGGTATTGCAGTGTTTCTGGGAACGGTGCACCTCTACTGCCCCCTGCTGTTGAAAGACAGAGCTGATCGGTGTTCCGCTTATCAGACCGAGAGCCTGCGCCGCTTGTCAGGCGATCAGCCGGTGTCGTGAGGGACCGACTCTGTCCGTGCGCCGGTCCCGCTTCCCTCCGTTTTTCTTTTTTTTTTTTTTTTTTTTTTTTAAATCATAAAAAAAAAAGCACGGTCATGATATGCTGTCTGAGGGTTGGCCAGCTGTGCTGAGGTAAGGCAGGCCGTCATCTTTGCCTTTTGAATTTTCTCTCATGTCTGTTTACATGATTGCTGATCTTTCAGATGCCAGGAGGACAGGGAGGAGTCGGGGCCCCGATGCCGGTGGCTGCGACGCCCCCGAGAATTCAACCCCGAGCGGGGGCGTCACGGAGGCCCGGCTAGCGGCCACCTGCTGAGCGACGGCTCTGCATCGACTCGGGTCTCTCTTCATCCCGTATAAATCTTTCGCCTTTTACTAAAGATTTCCGTGGAGAGGGATAGCGATGAGTTCACTGTATTTTTGGAGGCTCTGCGCAAGCAGAGCTGCACCGCCGCTGTATCAAAGTAAGACTGTGCCCGGCTTAGCGGCCGGCTCTATCTGCCCAGTGGCGTGTTTCTGGGATCCTCTGGATCGTGCGTGGTCTCGCCGGGCGCCACCTCCCAGAGAGGCTGGCGAGGACCCAGCCGCGCCGGCTCCGTCGGCGTCCCGCATGCCGGAGCCCGGCGGGGCGCAGTCTGCGGGCATCGCTTCTCGGCCTTTTGGCTAAGATCAAGTGTAGTATCTGTTCTTATCAGTTTAATATCTGATACGTCCCCCATGGAGGGGACCACATATTAAACGGATTTTTGGAACAGGGAGCCGGAAGTGGGGCTTGCCCCGTCCGCTCCACGCATCGACCCGGTATTGCAGTGTTTCTGGGAACGGTGCACCTCTACTGCCCCCTGCTGTTGAAAGACAGAGCTGATCGGTGTTCCGCTTATCAGACCGAGAGCCTGCGCCGCTTGTCAGGCGATCAGCCGGTGTCGTGAGGGACCGACTCTGTCCGTGCGCCGGTCCCGCTTCCCTCCGTTTTTCTTTTTTTTTTTTTTTTTTTTTTTTTAAATCATAAAAAAAAAAGCACGGTCATGATATGCTCTCTGAGGGTTGGCCAGCTGTGCTGAGGTAAGGCAGGCCGTCATCTTTGCCTTTTGAATTTTCTCTCATGTCTGTTTACATGATTGCTGATCTTTCAGATGCCAGGAGGACAGGGAGGAGTCGGGGCCCCGATGCCGGTGGCTGCGACGCCCCCGAGAATTCAACCCCGAGCGGGGGCGTCACGGAGGCCCGGCTAGCGGCCACCTGCTGAGCGACGGCTCTGCATCGACTCGGGTCTCTCTTCATCCCGTATAAATCTTTCGCCTTTTACTAAAGATTTCCGTGGAGAGGGATAGCGATGAGTTCACTGTATTTTTGGAGGCTCTGCGCAAGCAGAGCTGCACCGCCGCTGTATCAAAGTAAGACTGTGCCCGGCTTAGCGGCCGGCTCTATCTGCCCAGTGGCGTGTTTCTGGGATCCTCTGGGATCGTGCGTGGTCTCGCCGGGCGCCACCTCCCAGAGAGGCTGGCGAGGACCCAGCCGCGCCGGCTCCGTCGGCGTCCCGCATGCCGGAGCCCGGCGGGGCGCAGTCTGCGGGCATCGCTTCTCGGCCTTTTGGCTAAGATCAAGTGTAGTATCTGTTCTTATCAGTTTAATATCTGATACGTCCCCCATGGAGGGGACCACATATTAAACGGATTTTTGGAACAGGGAGCCGGAAGTGGGGCTTGCCCCGTCCGCTCCACGCATCGACCCGGTATTGCAGTGTTTCTGGGAACGGTGCACCTCTACTGCCCCCTGCTGTTGAAAGACAGAGCTGATCGGTGTTCCGCTTATCAGACCGAGAGCCTGCGCCGCTTGTCAGGCGATCAGCCGGTGTCGTGAAGGACCGACTCTGTCCGTGCGCCGGTCCCGCTTCCCTCCGTTTTTCTTTTTTTTTTTTTTTTTTTTTTTAAATCATAAAAAAAAAAAAGCACGGTCATGATATGCTCTCTGAGGGTTGGCCAGCTGTGCTGAGGTAAGGCAGGCCGTCATCTTTGCCTTTTGAATTTTCTCTCATGTCTGTTTACATGATTGCTGATCTTTCAGATGCCAGGAGGACAGGGAGGAGTCGGGGCCCCGATGCCGGTGGCTGCGACGCCCCCGAGAATTCAACCCCGAGCGGGGGCGTCACGGAGGCCCGGCTAGCGGCCACCTGCTGAGCGACGGCTCTGCATCGACTCGGGTCTCTCTTCATCCCGTATAAATCTTTCGCCTTTTACTAAAGATTTCCGTGGAGAGGGATAGCGATGAGTTCACTGTATTTTTGGAGGCTCTGCGCAAGCAGAGCTGCACCGCCGCTGTATCAAAGTAAGACTGTGCCCGGCTTAGCGGCCGGCTCTATCTGCCCAGTGGCGTGTTTCTGGGATCCTCTGGGATCGTGCGTGGTCTCGCCGGGCGCCACCTCCCAGAGAGGCTGGCGAGTACCCAGCCGCGCCGGCTCCGTCGGCGTCCCGCATGCCGGAGCCCGGCGGGGCGCAGTCTGCGGGCATCGCTTCTCGGCCTTTTGGCTAAGATCAAGTGTAGTATCTGTTCTTATCAGTTTAATATCTGATACGTCCCCCATGGAGGGGACCACATATTAAACGGATTTTTGGAACAGGGAGCCGGAAGTGGGGCTTGCCCCGTCCGCTCCACGCATCGACCCGGTATTGCAGTGTTTCTGGGAACGGTGCACCTCTACTGCCCCCTGCTGTTGAAAGACAG
>NW_026042978.1:50000-57500 GCF_023856365.1 Brienomyrus brachyistius | reverse complement strand
GCCGGTGTCGTGAGGGACCGACTCTGTCCGTGCGCCGGTCCCGCTTCCCTCCGTTTTTCTTTTTTTTTTTTTTTTTTTTTTTAAATCATAAAAAAAAAAAAGCACGGTCATGATATGCTCTCTGAGGGTTGGCCAGCTGTGCTGAGGTAAGGCAGGCCGTCATCTTTGCCTTTTGAATTTTCTCTCATGTCTGTTTACATGATTGCTGATCTTTCAGATGCCAGGAGGACAGGGAGGAGTCGGGGCCCCGATGCCGGTGGCTGCGACGCCCCCGAGAATTCAACCCCGAGCGGGGGCGTCACGGAGGCCCGGCTAGCGGCCACCTGCTGAGCGACGGCTCTGCATCGACTCGGGTCTCTCTTCATCCCGTATAAATCTTTCGCCTTTTACTAAAGATTTCCGTGGAGAGGGATAGCGATGAGTTCACTGTATTTTTGGAGGCTCTGCGCAAGCAGAGCTGCACCGCCGCTGTATCAAAGTAAGACTGTGCCCGGCTTAGCGGCCGGCTCTATCTGCCCAGTGGCGTGTTTCTGGGATCCTCTGGGATCGTGCGTGGTCTCGCCGGGCGCCACCTCCCAGAGAGGCTGGCGAGGACCCAGCCGCGCCGGCTCCGTCGGCGTCCCGCATGCCGGAGCCCGGCGGGGCGCAGTCTGCGGGCATCGCTTCTCGGCCTTTTGGCTAAGATCAAGTGTAGTATCTGTTCTTATCAGTTTAATATCTGATACGTCCCCCATGGAGGGGACCACATATTAAACGGATTATTGGAACAGGGAGCCGGAAGTGGGGCTTGCCCCGTCCGCTCCACGCATCGACCCGGTATTGCAGTGTTTCTGGGAACGGTGCACCTCTACTGCCCCCTGCTGTTGAAAGACAGAGCTGATCGGTGTTCCGCTTATCAGAGCGAGAGCCTGCGCCGCTTGTCAGGCGATCAGCCGGTGTCGTGAGGGACCGACTCTGTCCGTGCGCCGGTCCCGCTTCCCTCCGTTTTTCTTTTTTTTTTTTTTTTTTTTTTAAATCATAAAAAAAAAAGCACGGTCATGATATGCTCTCTGAGGGTTGGCCAGCTGTGCTGAGGTAAGGCAGGCCGTCATCTTTGCCTTTTGAATTTTCTCTCATGTCTGTTTACATGATTGCTGATCTTTCAGATGCCAGGAGGACAGGGAGGAGTCGGGGCCCCGATGCCGGTGGCTGCGACGCCCCCGAGAATTCAACCCCGAGCGGGGGCGTCACGGAGGCCCGGCTAGCGGCCACCTGCTGAGCGACGGCTCTGCATCGACTCGGGTCTCTCTTCATCCCGTATAAATCTTTCGCCTTTTACTAAAGATTTCCGTGGAGAGGGATAGCGATGAGTTCACTGTATTTTTGGAGGCTCTGCGCAAGCAGAGCTGCACCGCCGCTGTATCAAAGTAAGACTGTGCCCGGCTTAGCGGCCGGCTCTATCTGCCCAGTGGCGTGTTTCTGGGATCCTCTGGGATCGTGCGTGGTCTCGCCGGGCGCCACCTCCCAGAGAGGCTGGCGAGGACCCAGCCGCGCCGGCTCCGTCGGCGTCCCGCATGCCGGAGCCCGGCGGGGCGCAGTCTGCGGGCATCGCTTCTCGGCCTTTTGGCTAAGATCAAGTGGATTTTATTGACTTTTTACCGCTTTTTACGGACTGCGTTGGGTTTTTTAGAGGAAGGCACGGTGAACCTAAGGCGTGACCAGCAGGTGGCTTGACCGCCGCTGCCACGGGGCGACCCGTGCCTTCCTTTTTAGCCTTTTATCCCTGTTTTTTTTCTGTTTTTATTAGGCTGGGGATCCCGCAGTGGCTGGTGGCTTGCCCACCGCCCTGCTGGGCGAACTGGTGTTTTTATTTTTTAGCTGCTTTTATAGTTTAGCTCTGCTCGGCTCATCCCGGATTGGCGGACGGCGGACGTCGGGACCACGGCGGCGGAAGGACTCTGCTCCAGCGGCGACGTCGGTGGACCTTCCCGGATGGCAACGGCCGGCGGACCATCGAGGAAGCCCTTCAGCGGGCCGTGGCTGGTAGCAGGCGGTGGCCTGCGGAATACCGCCCGGTTCTGCTGGAGGGCTGAGGGGGAGGTGGGCACCTTCCCCGACCGGCTGGCCTTCATCCGGGAGGTGGCCTTTGGAGCGTTGGGCCTTCAGATGCAGGACATCCTCTGCGTACAGCGGAATGGGCCCTTCCGCTTCTTCGAGGTCACCTTGTCCACCGACGAGAGTTATACCAAGGTCCTGGAGCGGAGCAAGGAGGGGGCCCAGCACCCCCTCCTCGGACGTTACAACATCGAGCCGCTGTGGTGGCCCGACAAGCGGGTAATAACAGTCCATTGTTTCAACCCGCATGTTACCGCCGAGGCCGTTTCCCAATTTCTGACAAAGTATGTGGATCTTCTTCCTGGCCACAGGGACATCCGGGATGAGCTGGGGATCTGGACTGGCCGACGCCAGTTCCAGGCCCGCCTGCGCCCGGACGCTAATGGCGCAGGCGGTTTTAGCCACCCCCCAGCCTATTTTACTTTACAGGGCAATAAGGCATACCTTTTTTATTCTGGACAGCCTCCCTTCTGCCGGCAGTGCCACAGTTTTGGACACACCCTGGAGGGATGCGCCAACCTGCGCTGCCGCAACTGCCTGGAGTCGGGGCACATGGCCAGGGACTGCAAGGGCCCCCGTCGCTGCATTCACTGCAACGGCGAGGACCATCTGGCTCGTTCCTGCCCACAGAAAAAGACTACATATGCCGACGCTCTGTCGGGTAACAGAGCAGTCGGCACGGAGAATGGTGGGGGAGCTCTAGCCCCCACGACTGGGCAGGAACAGCCGGCGACGGGGGCAGGAGGAGAAGCCCTGGTCGAGGTGGAGGAGGCCCCTTCGAGTGCGACACCAATGCAGGAGGGGTCTCCGAACAAGGTGGAGCAGCTCGCCCTGGCTCCAGGCGTCAGCAGCAGGCGAAAGAAGAGCGGTGCATCCCCCCGGGGGAGGAAGAAGAGCAGAAGGGAGGCGCAACCCAACGCACCCAGCCCTCCGGCTGCCACCTCGCCAGCAGTGGCGGCCGGGGACCAAGGCCGACAGTGTCCCCCCTCCCCGATGTTAGAGGCCCCCCGTCTGGTGTGGGACTTGGGACAGTCCCCTGCACCCCCCCAGGAGTACAGCGGTCAACAGGACACTGCTAATGAACAGGAGTACCTGGGGGGGCTGGAATTGGGGGACCTTTTGAGGTTGACTGAGGAGGGGGGGCAGTAGGACAGTATTGTTTTTAATGGCTGGCTTTTATTATTTTAGTTTGTTGTTTTTAATTGTATTTTATTATTTTAACATTCTATGGCCAATTTTAATATTGTCACCTTGAATGTAAGGGGTTTGAGGAACATTTTAAAACGTACATCTGTTTTTAACCAGCTGGCATCTTCTCCCTTCAGCATTTGTTTTCTGCAGGAAGTCCACCTCCGGGACCAGCGGGACGAGGCTCTCTTTTCACGACAGTGGAAGAGGGGTAGATCCTACTGGAGCGTAGGTGGCGTCCACTCCTCAGGCGTCGGGATCCTTTTTGGCGACCGCGCCTTTGAAGAAGTAAGTGCGTTTACCGTCCTTCAGGGCAGGGTTTTGGGAGTGGACGCCACATGGAGGGGACAGCGCCTCCGGGCCATATGTGTCTACGCTCCGGTGGAGGCCTCGTCCCGTATAACTCTCTTTGAAGAGTTGTCCCCGTTCTGTGTCACAGATCGACACTTGATTTTAGGAGGGGACTTTAACATCTCGTTGGAGGGTAGGCAGGATGTCAGCTCAGGGCATTTTCGCCATTTTATTCGTTCCTTTAAACTTGTTGACGGTTTTAAAACATGCAACCCCAGCATGCCGGGCTTCACCTGGCATAATAGTCGCGGAGCCAGCAGCCGCATCGACTACATTTTAGCTTCACCCCCCGTTGCTTTTAAAAAGGTGTCCCTCTCCCCACAGTGGCCCACTGACCATCTGGCAGTGGAGGCCACTGTCTCCATAGACGCCCCTGTATATGGGGGCGGCTATTGGAAAATGAACCTGCAGATCCTGGAGGAGAGAGATTTTAGACACCTTTTTTTAGATCACTTCTCCGAGTGGCAGAAGGACAAGCCTACCTTCCCCTCCGTGGCCGAATGGTGGGAGAGTGTGAAGGACAGGATCCGAACCTTCTCCATGCAGTACAGCAAGCAGCGCAGGATGGAGAAGAAGTTCTCCATTCTGCGGCTGGAGAGAAGGTTGCGGGATGAATACGCCGCTCACAACAACGGGGGCACCATCAACCACGAGCGGCTGCTTGACATAAAGGGTGAGCTGAGGCGCCTGCATGATCAGGCTGCCTCGGCCCAAATGCTCCGCGACAAAATATTTGAGGTGGAAAATAATGAAAAGTGCAATTCTTTTTTTTTCCACAGAGCCAGGGAAGCCCGGGAGGAGAAGAGCTTTAGCTCTCTCCGTGCCTCAAATGGCAGTATAGTCAATGATACATCAGACATGCTGGAGGTTGCTAAATTGTTTTACCTTAATCTTTTTAATGTTAGGGATACGGACCCGGTTGCTGGGGAGCGCTTCCTAGATAACATCTCACCTTGTCTTCCCAGTGACATCCGGGACGGCTTAGAAGCCCCCATCACCTTGGCCGAGCTGACCGCAGTGCTTGGCAAGATGAACCGCCGCAAGGTACCTGGCCTCGATGGGCTCCCGGTGGAATTTTATTCCACCTTTTGGGATGTCCTCGGGCCGGAATTACTGCAGGTTGTAGAGGACGTTCAGCGCCGGGGTTTGCTCACTAGGAGCATGAGGTCGGGGGTCCTCTCTTTGTTGCACAAGAAGGGCGATCGGGCCGACCTTGGCAACTGGAGGCCCCTGACCATGCTTTGTGTAGACACAAAGCTCATCGCAAAGACCCTTACCGAACGCCTGAAGAAGGCCATGGCTCATCTGGTTCACAGCGACCAGACGTGTGGAGTACCGGGTCGATCGGCGACGTGGAATCTCCACCTCATCCGCGACGCCATCGCCTGGGTGGAGGATAGGAACCTCCCTCTCCTGCTGGTTAGCTTGGACCAGGAGAAAGCCTTCGACCGGGTAGATCACCGCTTCCTGTTCAAAGTATTGGGTAAGTTTGGCTTCGGGCCCAATTATCTGGGGTGGTTACACACTTTGTATAACGAAGTTGGGAGCCATGTTGTTATCAATGGCTTCCTGAGTGATTTGGTGCCCCAGCAGAGTGGAGTGAGGCAGGGATGTCCCCTCTCCCCCCTCCTCTACGCGCTCTATATAGAGCCACTGGCGTGCGCCATTCGCACCCACCCCGGGGTCGATGGCCTTCTTATCCCAGGAAGTCGGGGGACAACTGTTAAACTGACCCAGTATGCAGACGACACCACGCTTTTCGTCTGCTCGGATCAGTCTCTCGGTCATGCCTTGAGCCTCGTTCACGCGTTCGGTTGGGCCTCTGGCGCGACGCTCAACCTCAGTAAGTCGGTGGCCAAGTATTTCGGCAGCTGGAAGGCGAGGGAGGACGTCGCAGGTGGTCTCACCCTCTGTGACGGTCCTCTCAAAGTTTTGGGGGTCAACTTCCTTTCGGATGGTGCCGCCCGGTTGAACTGGGAGGAGCGGTTGGCGATCGCCAGGCGGAAGATCGGACTGTGGAAGTCCAGGTCCCTGTCCTTCCAAGGTAAGGTTTTAGCCTTAAAAGTGGA
Organism: Brienomyrus brachyistius; assembly: GCF_023856365.1. Classification (NCBI taxonomy): domain Eukaryota; kingdom Metazoa; phylum Chordata; class Actinopteri; order Osteoglossiformes; family Mormyridae; genus Brienomyrus; species Brienomyrus brachyistius. The sequence goes on along the minus strand of NW_026042978.1, from coordinate 51,798 downwards.
TATTCTTCCCACCCTGCTCTACCTTGCACATGTGTACCCTTTGCCCCGCTTCATGCGGAGGGGCCTGACGAGGGACGTTTTTAACCTCGTCTGGGGGGGCAGGTATGAGTACGTGCGTAGGGAAGTGATGTATCTCGGAAAGGACAGTGGGGGGAGGGATGTTATTGACTTTCCTCTCAAGCTTGACTGCCTGTTCTTCTCGCAGCTCTGCACGCGCCTGGCAGCTCCCCTCGAGCACCCCCATCAGCACTTTGTGCGTCTGTGGCTGGCTCTCCCCATGAGACGTCTGGTGACGTCGTGGACCAACCTCGGCCCCAAGGCTGAGACCCTGCCGGTCCACTACAGCCATGCTGTCAAGTGGAGTAAGTCTATTCCGGCAGGTGTCAAGACAGAGGCCCTGACGAAGCACAGAGCCCTTTACAAGGCTTTGCTTGGTCATAGGGAGACTCGGGCCATGTTGGGCCTGGAGGAAGGCACATGGGCGAGAATCCAGCCTAAGGGTTTGGATCACAGGCTGCAGGACCTGAACTGGCAGTGCCTTCATGGTAAGCTGCCAGTCAGGGACGTCTTGCACAGGCATAAGCTGACCAGACACCCCCGCTGCCCCAGGCCCGAGTGCAGCGAGGATGAGACCATCAAGCACGTGTTTTGGGACTGCGGGCATGCACAGAGAGTCTGGGGGTTGGTAGCGGGCCTGTGTGGACGTGTAGACCCGCAGCCCGGTCTGACCTACGACAAGGTGTTGAAGGGGTGGGACCCCAACCTCCATAACCCCTTCGGCCCCTGGATGTGGCTGCTGGTCAGCATTACCAAGCGAGAGCTTTGGAATGCCAGGACCGCGCTCATCCGCAGAGGGGTTCGTCTGGAGGCACAAGGGGTATTCCGCAAAATCCGGGCCGATTTGGGTTTCAGGATGGAGACCGACGTCATCCAACGGGGCTACCACGAGGCCAAGGAGAGGTGGAAGGGCCTCTTTTGGCTTTAGCCCCGTTTCATTTAGGTGGTGACGCTCCATCCTACAGGGTCGACATGACGCACTGTCCTGAAGCACACAGGAGGTACTTTGGGTTTTAGGTAAGTGTGCTTTGTTTTTTGTGCGTGCATGGTGTTGGAAATTTTAATTAACTGCATGTACTGAGATTGAGCACGGCTGTGGTTGGTCACTTTTAGCACCTTTATGTATTAACATTAACTGTATTTATTAACATTTTATTCTATGTGCTGTGCCATGTCTGTGACTAACCAGTTTTTTAGCCTGAGGCCATTGATTTTATGTGTTTTAGGATGATGCATAACCCTGTTTTAACCCGACCCTTGTGCCGAGGCCTGAGGTCTACGGGTCTGTTCCTTTTTTAAGGTTTTAATATTTTAATGGCTTGCATTTGAGGTGACATTTTAATTATGTTAATGGCCATATGATTGTAATTAGATTTTAAAGTGTGTATATGTATTACTTGTTTTTATTGTTATGTTTTGCTTATCCTATAGGGAATGGTTCTGTAATATATTTGTTTAATATTGTTTTAAAGGTGTTTTATTGTGTGACTTTAAAATGTACAGAACTGTTTAATAAAGCATGGAGAAAAAAAAATCAGCCGGTGTCGTGAGGGACCGACTCTGTCCGTGCGCCGGTCCCGCTTCCCTCCGTTTTTCTTTTTTTTTTTTTTTTTTTTTTTAAATCATAAAAAAAAAAAGCACGGTCATGATATGCTCTCTGAGGGTTGGCCAGCTGTGCTGAGGTAAGGCAGGCCGTCATCTTTGCCTTTTGAATTTTCTCTCATGTCTGTTTACATGATTG
>NW_026042978.1:40000-45000 GCF_023856365.1 Brienomyrus brachyistius | reverse complement strand
TGGATCTTCTTCCTGGCCACAGGGACATCCGGGATGAGCTGGGGATCTGGACTGGCCGACGCCAGTTCCAGGCCCGCCTGCGCCCGGACGCTAATGGCGCAGGCGGTTTTAGCCACCCCCCAGCCTATTTTACTTTACAGGGCAATAAGGCATACCTTTTTTATTCTGGACAGCCTCCCTTCTGCCGGCAGTGCCACAGTTTTGGACACACCCTGGAGGGATGCGCCAACCTGCGCTGCCGCAACTGCCTGGAGTCGGGGCACATGGCCAGGGACTGCAAGGGCCCCCGTCGCTGCAAACACTGTAACGGCGAGGACCATCTGGCTCGTTCCTGCCCACAGAAAAAGACTACATATGCCGACGCTCTGTCGGGTAACAGAGCAGTCGGTTCGGAGAATGGTGGGGGAGCTCTAGCCCCCACGACTGGGCAGGAACAGCCGGCGACGGGGGCAGGAGGAGAAGCCCTGGTCGTGGTGGAGGAGGCCCCTTCGAGTGCGACACCAATGCAGGAGGGGTCTCCGAACAAGGTGGAGCAGCTCGCCCTGGCTCCAGGCGTCAGCAGCAGGCGAAAGAAGAGCGGTGCATCCCCCCGGGGGAGGAAGAAGAGCAGAAGGGAGGCGCAACCCAACGCACCCAGCCCTCCGGCTGCCACCTCGCCAGCAGTGGCGGCCGGGGACCAAGGCCGACAGTGTCCCCCCTCCCCGATGTTAGAGGCCCCCCGTCTGGTGTGGGACTTGGGACAGTCCCCTGCACCCCCCCAGGAGTACAGCGGTCAACAGGACACTGCTAATGAACAGGAGTACCTGGGGGGGCTGGAATTGGGGGACCTTTTGAGGTTGACTGAGGAGGGGGGGCAGTAGGACAGTATTGTTTTTAATGGCTGGCTTTTATTATTTTAGTTTGTTGTTTTTAATTGTATTTTATTATTTTAACATTCTATGGCCAATTTTAATATTGTCACCTTGAATGTAAGGGGTTTGAGGAACATTTTAAAACGTACATTTGTTTTTAACCAGCTGGCATCTTCTCCCTTCAGCATTTGTTTTCTGCAGGAAGTCCACCTCCGGGACCAGCGGGACGAGGCTCTCTTTTCACGACAGTGGAAGAGGGGTAGATCCTACTGGAGCGTAGGTGGCGTCCACTCCTCAGGCGTCGGGATCCTTTTTGGCGACCGCGCCTTTGAAGAAGTAAGTGCGTTTACCGTCCTTCAGGGCAGGGTTTTGGGAGTGGATGCCACATGGAGGGGACAGCGCCTCCGGGCCATATGTGTCTACGCTCCGGTGGAGGCCTCGTCCCGTATAACTCTCTTTGAAGAGTTGTCCCCGTTCTGTGTCACAGATCGACACTTGATTTTAGGAGGGGACTTTAACATCTCGTTGGAGGGTAGGCAGGATGTCAGCTCAGGGCATTTTCGCCATTTTATTCGTTCCTTTAAACTTGTTGACGGTTTTAAAACATGCAACCCCAGCATGCCGGGCTTCACCTGGCATAATAGTCGCGGAGCCAGCAGCCGCATCGACTACATTTTAGCTTCACCCCCCGTTGCTTTTAAAAAGGTGTCCCTCTCCCCACAGTGGCCCACTGACCATCTGGCAGTGGAGGCCACTGTCTCCATAGACGCCCCTGTATATGGGGGCGGCTATTGGAAAATGAACCTGCAGATCCTGGAGGAGAGAGATTTTAGACACCTTTTTTTAGATCACTTCTCCGAGTGGCAGAAGGACAAGCCTACCTTCCCCTCCGTGGCCGAATGGTGGGAGAGTGTGAAGGACAGGATCCGAACCTTCTCCATGCAGTACAGCAAGCAGCGCAGGATGGAGAAGAAGTTCTCCATTCTGCGGCTGGAGAGAAGGTTGCGGGATGAATACGCCGCTCACAACAACGGGGGCACCATCAACCACGAGCGGCTGCTTGACATAAAGGGTGAGCTGAGGCGCCTGCATGAACAGGCTGCCTCGGCCCAAATGCTCCGCGACAAAATATTTGAGGTGGAAAATAATGAAAAGTGCAATTCTTTTTTTTCCACAGAGCCAGGGAAGCCCGAGAGGAGAAGAGCTTTAGCTCTCTCCGTGCCTCAAATGGCAACACAGTCACGGATACATCAGACATGCTGGAGGTTGCTAAATTGTTTTATCTTAACCTTTTTAATGTTAGGGACACGGACCCGGTTGCTGGGGAGCGCTTCCTAGATAACATCTCACCTTGTCTTCCCAGTGACATCCGGGACGGCTTAGAAGCCCCCATCACCTTGGCCGAGCTGACCGCAGTGCTTGGCAAGATGAACCGCCGCAAGGTACCTGGCCTTGATGGGCTCCCGGTGGAATTTTATTCCACCTTTTGGGATGTCCTCGGGCCGGAATTACTGCAGGTTGTAGAGGACGTTCAGCGCCGGGGTTTGCTCACTAGGAGCATGAGGTCGGGGGTCCTCTCTTTGTTGCACAAGAAGGGCGATCGGGCCGACCTTGGCAACTGGAGGCCCCTGACCATGCTTTGTGTAGACACAAAGCTCATCGCAAAGACCCTTACCGAACGCCTGAAGAAGGCCATGGCTCATCTGGTTCACAGCGACCAGACGTGTGGAGTACCGGGTCGATCGGCGACGTGGAATCTCCACCTCATCCGCGACGCCATCGCCTGGGTGGAGGATAGGAACCTCCCTCTCCTGCTGGTCAGCTTGGACCAGGAGAAAGCCTTCGACCGGGTAGATCACCGCTTCCTGTTCAAAGTATTGGGTAAGTTTGGCTTCGGGCCCAATTATCTGGGGTGGTTACACACTTTGTATAACGAAGTTGGGAGCCATGTTGTTATCAATGGCTTCCTGAGTGATTTGGTGCCCCAGCGGAGTGGAGTGAGGCAGGGATGTCCCCTCTCCCCCCTCCTCTACGCGCTCTATATAGAGCCACTGGCGTGCGCCATTCGCACCCACCCCGGGGTCGATGGCCTTCTTATCCCAGGAAGTCGGGGGACAACTGTTAAACTGACCCAGTATGCAGACGACACCACGCTTTTCGTCAGCTCGGATCAGTCTCTCGGTCATGCCTTGAGCCTCGTTCACGCGTTCGGTTGGGCCTCTGGCGCGACGCTCAACCTCAGTAAGTCGGTGGCCAAGTATTTCGGCAGCTGGAAGGCGAGGGAGGACGTCGCAGGTGGTCTCACCCTCTGTGACGGTCCTCTCAAAGTTTTGGGGGTCAACTTCCTTTCGGATGGTGCCGCCCGGTTGAACTGGGAGGAGCGGTTGGCGATCGCCAGGCGGAAGATCGGACTGTGGAAGTCCAGGTCCCTGTCCTTCCAAGGTAAGGTTTTAGCCTTAAAAGTGGATATTCTTCCCACCCTGCTCTACCTTGCACATGTGTACCCTTTGCCCCGCTTCATGCGGAGGGGCCTGACGAGGGACGTTTTTAACCTCGTCTGGGGGGGCAGGTATGAGTACGTGCGTAGGGAAGTGATGTATCTCGGAAAGGACAGGGGGGGGAGGGACGTTATTGACTTTCCTCTCAAGCTTGACTGCCTGTTCTTCTCGCAGCTCTGCACGCGCCTGGCAGCTCCCCTCCAGCACCCCCATCAGCACTTTGTGCGTCTGTGGCTGGCTCTCCCCATGAGACGTCTGGTGACGTCGTGGACCAACCTCGGCCCCAAGGCTGAGACCCTGCCGGTCCACTACAGCCACGCTGTCAAGTGGAGTAAGTCTATTCCGGCAGGTGTCAAGACAGAGGCCCTGACCAAGCACAGAGCGCTTTACAAGGCTTTGCTTGGTCATAGGGAGACTCGGGCCATGTTGGGCCTGGAGGAAGGCACATGGGCGAGAATCCAGCCTAAGGGTTTGGATCACAGGCTGCAAGACCTGAACTGGCAGTGCCTTCATGGTAAGCTGCCAGTCAGGGACGTCTTGCACAGGCATAAGCTGACCAGACACCCCCGCTGCCCCAGGCCCGAGTGCAGCGAGGATGAGACCATCAAGCACGTGTTTTGGGACTGCGGGCATGCACAGAGAGTCTGGGGGTTGGTAGCGGGCCTGTGTGGACGTGTAGACCCGCAGCCCGGTCTGACCTACGACAAGGTGTTGAAGGGGTGGGACCCCAACCTCCATAACCCCTTCGGCCCCTGGATGTGGCTGCTGGTCAGCATTACCAAGCGAGAGCTTTGGAATGCCAGGACCGCGCTCATCCGCAGAGGGGTTCGTCTGGAGGCACAAGGGGTATTCCGCAAAATCCGGGCCGATTTGGGTTTCAGGATGGAGACCGACGTCATCCAACGGGGCTACCACGAGGCCAAGGAGAGGTGGAAGGGCCTCTTTGGGCTTTAGCCCCGTTTCATTTAGGTGGTGACGCTCCATCCTACAGGGTCGACATGACGCACTGTCCTGAAGCACACAGGAGGTACTTTGGGTTTTAGGTAAGTGTGCTTTGTTTTTTGTGCGTGTATGGTGTTGCAAATATTCTTTTAATTAACTGCATGTACTGAGATTGAGCACGGCTGTGGTTGGTCACTTTTAGCACCTTTATGTATTAACATTAACTGTATTTATTAACATTTTATTCAATGTGCTGTGCCATGTCTGCGACTAACCAGTTTTTTAGCCTGAGGCCATTGATTTTATGTGTTTTAGGATGATGCATAACCCTGTTTTAACCCGACCCTTGTGCCGAGGCCTGAGGTCTACGGGTCTGTTCCTTTTTTAAGGTTTTAATATTTTAATGGCTTGCATTTGAGGTGACATTTTAATTATGTTAATGGCCATATGATTGTAATTAGATTTTAAAGTGTGTATATGTATTACTTGTTTTTATTGTTATGTTTTGCTTATCCTATAGGGAATGGTTCTGTAATATATTTGTTTAATATTGTTTTAAAGGTGTTTTATTGTGTGATTTTAAAATGTACAGAACTGTTTAATAAAGCATGGAAAAAAAAAAAAAAAGAAAAAAAAAAAAATCTGTTCTTATCAGTTTAATATCTGATACGTCCCCCATGGAGGGGACCACATATTAAACGGATTTTTG
>NW_026042978.1:12500-20000 GCF_023856365.1 Brienomyrus brachyistius | reverse complement strand
CCCGAGGCCGGTGGCTGCGACGCCCCCGAGAATTCAACCCCGAGCGGGGGCGTCACGGAGGCCCGGCTAGCGGCCACCTGCTGAGCGACGGCTCTGCATCGACTCGGGTCTCTCTTCATCCCGTATAAATCTTTCGCCTTTTACTAAAGATTTCCGTGGAGAGGGATAGCGATGAGTTCACTGTATTTTTGGAGGCTCTGCGCAAGCAGAGCTGCACCGCCGCTGTATCAAAGTAAGACTGTGCCCGGCTTAGCGGCCGGCTCTATCTGCCCAGTGGCGTGTTTCTGGGATCCTCTGGGATCGTGCGTGGTCTCGCCGGGCGCCACCTCCCAGAGAGGCTGGCGAGGACCCAGCCGCGCCGGCTCCGTCGGCGTCCCGCATGCCGGAGCCCGGCGGGGCGCAGTCTGCGGGCATCGCTTCTCGGCCTTTTGGCTAAGATCAAGTGTAGTATCTGTTCTTATCAGTTTAATATCTGATACGTCCCCCATGGAGGGGACCACATATTAAACGGATTTTTGGAACAGGGAGCCGGAAGTGGGGCTTGCCCCGTCCGCTCCACGCATCGACCCGGTATTGCAGTGTTTCTGGGAACGGTGCACCTCTACTGCCCCCTGCTGTTGAAAGACAGAGCTGATCGGTGTTCCGCTTATCAGAGCGAGAGCCTGCGCCGCTTGTCAGGCGATCAGCCGGTGTCGTGAGGGACCGACTCTGTCCGTGCGCCGGTCCCGCTTCCCTCCGTTTTTCTTTTTTTTTTTTTTTTTTTTTTTTTAAATCATAAAAAAAAAAAGCACGGTCATGATATGCTCTCTGAGGGTTGGCCAGCTGTGCTGAGGTAAGGCAGGCCGTCATCTTTGCCTTTTGAATTTTCTCTCATGTCTGTTTACATGATTGCTGATCTTTCAGATGCCAGGAGGACAGGGAGGAGTCGGGGCCCCGAGGCCGGTGGCTGCGACGCCCCCGAGAATTCAACCCCGAGCGGGGGCGTCACGGAGGCCCGGCTAGCGGCCACCTGCTGAGCGACGGCTCTGCATCGACTCGGGTCTCTCTTCATCCCGTATAAATCTTTCGCCTTTTACTAAAGATTTCCGTGGAGAGGGATAGCGATGAGTTCACTGTATTTTTGGAGGCTCTGCGCAAGCAGAGCTGCACCGCCGCCGTATCAAAGTAAGACTGTGCCCGGCTTAGCGGCCGGCTCTATCTGCCCAGTGGCGTGTTTCTGGGATCCTCTGGGATCGTGCGTGGTCTCGCCGGGCGCCACCTCCCAGAGAGGCTGGCGAGGACCCAGCCGCGCCGGCTCCGTCGGCGTCCCGCATGCCGGAGCCCGGCGGGGCGCAGTCTGCGGGCATCGCTTCTCGGCCTTTTGGCTAAGATCAAGTGTAGTATCTGTTCTTATCAGTTTAATATCTGATACGTCCCCCATGGAGGGGACCACATATTAAACGGATTTTTGGAACAGGGAGCCGGAAGTGGGGCTTGCCCCGTCCGCTCCACGCATCGACCCGGTATTGCAGTGTTTCTGGGAACGGTGCACCTCTACTGCCCCCTGCTGTTGAAAGACAGAGCTGATCGGTGTTCCGCTTATCAGACCGAGAGCCTGCGCCGCTTGTCAGGCGATCAGCCGGTGTCGTGAGGGACCGACTCTGTCCGTGCGCCGGTCCCGCTTCCCTCCGTTTTTCTTCTTTTTTTTTTTTTTTTTTTAAATCATGAAAAAAAAAAGCACGGTCATGATATGCTCTCTGAGGGGTGGGCAGCTGTGCTGAGGTAAGGCAGGCCGTCATCTTTGCCTTTTGAATTTTCTCTCATGTCTGTTTACATGATTGCTGATCTTTCAGATGCCAGGAGGACAGGGAGGAGTCGGGGCCCCGAGGCCGGTGGCTGCGACGCCCCCGAGAATTCAACCCCGAGCGGGGGCGTCACGGAGGCCCGGCTAGCGGCCACCTGCTGAGCGACGGCTCTGCATCGACTCGGGTCTCTCTTCATCCCGTATAAATCTTTCGCCTTTTACTAAAGATTTCCGTGGAGAGGGATAGCGATGAGTTCACTGTATTTTTGGAGGCTCTGCGCAAGCAGAGCTGCACCGCCGCTGTATCAAAGTAAGACTGTGCCCGGCTTAGCGGCCGGCTCTATCTGCCCAGTGGCGTGTTTCTGGGATCCTCTGGGATCGTGCGTGGTCTCGCCGGGCGCCACCTCCCAGAGAGGCTGGCGAGGACCCAGCCGCGCCGGCTCCGTCGGCGTCCCGCATGCCGGAGCCCGGCGGGGCGCAGTCTGCGGGCATCGCTTCTCGGCCTTTTGGCTAAGATCAAGTGTAGTATCTGTTCTTATCAGTTTAATATCTGATACGTCCCCCATGGAGGGGACCACATATTAAACGGATTTTTGGAACAGGGAGCCGGAAGTGGGGCTTGCCCCGTCCGCTCCACGCATCGACCCGGTATTGCAGTGTTTCTGGGAACGGTGCACCTCTACTGCCCCCTGCTGTTGAAAGACAGAGCTGATCGGTGTTCCGCTTATCAGAGCGAGAGCCTGCGCCGCTTGTCAGGCGATCAGCCGGTGTCGTGAGGGACCGACTCTGTCCGTGCGCCGGTCCCGCTTCCCTCCGTTTTTCTTTTTTTTTTTTTTTTTTTTTTTTAAATCATAAAAAAAAAAAGCACGGTCATGATATGCTCTCTGAGGGTTGGCCAGCTGTGCTGAGGTAAGGCAGGCCGTCATCTTTGCCTTTTGAATTTTCTCTCATGTCTGTTTACATGATTGCTGATCTTTCAGATGCCAGGAGGACAGGGAGGAGTCGGGGCCCCGAGGCCGGTGGCTGCGACGCCCCCGAGAATTCAACCCCGAGCGGGGGCGTCACGGAGGCCCGGCTAGCGGCCACCTGCTGAGCGACGGCTCTGCATCGACTCGGGTCTCTCTTCATCCCGTATAAATCTTTCGCCTTTTACTAAAGATTTCCGTGGAGAGGGATAGCGATGAGTTCACTGTATTTTTGGAGGCTCTGCGCAAGCAGAGCTGCACCGCCGCCGTATCAAAGTAAGACTGTGCCCGGCTTAGCGGCCGGCTCTATCTGCCCAGTGGCGTGTTTCTGGGATCCTCTGGGATCGTGCGTGGTCTCGCCGGGCGCCACCTCCCAGAGAGGCTGGCGAGGACCCAGCCGCGCCGGCTCCGTCGGCGTCCCGCATGCCGGAGCCCGGCGGGGCGCAGTCTGCGGGCATCGCTTCTCGGCCTTTTGGCTAAGATCAAGTGTAGTATCTGTTCTTATCAGTTTAATATCTGATACGTCCCCCATGGAGGGGACCACATATTAAACGGATTTTTGGAACAGGGAGCCGGAAGTGGGGCTTGCCCCGTCCGCTCCACGCATCGACCCGGTATTGCAGTGTTTCTGGGAACGGTGCACCTCTACTGCCCCCTGCTGTTGAAAGACAGAGCTGATCGGTGTTCCGCTTATCAGACCGAGAGCCTGCGCCGCTTGTCAGGCGATCAGCCGGTGTCGTGAGGGACCGACTCTGTCCGTGCGCCGGTCCCGCTTCCCTCCGTTTTTCTTCTTTTTTTTTTTTTTTTTTAAATCATGAAAAAAAAAAGCACGGTCATGATATGCTCTCTGAGGGGTGGGCAGCTGTGCTGAGGTAAGGCAGGCCGTCATCTTTGCCTTTTGAATTTTCTCTCATGTCTGTTTACATGATTGCTGATCTTTCAGATGCCAGGAGGACAGGGAGGAGTCGGGGCCCCGAGGCCGGTGGCTGCGACGCCCCCGAGAATTCAACCCCGAGCGGGGGCGTCACGGAGGCCCGGCTAGCGGCCACCTGCTGAGCGACGGCTCTGCATCGACTCGGGTCTCTCTTCATCCCGTATAAATCTTTCGCCTTTTACTAAAGATTTCCGTGGAGAGGGATAGCGATGAGTTCACTGTATTTTTGGAGGCTCTGCGCAAGCAGAGCTGCACCGCCGCTGTATCAAAGTAAGACTGTGCCCGGCTTAGCGGCCGGCTCTATCTGCCCAGTGGCGTGTTTCTGGGATCCTCTGGGATCGTGCGTGGTCTCGCCGGGCGCCACCTCCCAGAGAGGCTGGCGAGGACCCAGCCGCGCCGGCTCCGTCGGCGTCCCGCATGCCGGAGCCCGGCGGGGCGCAGTCTGCGGGCATCGCTTCTCGGCCTTTTGGCTAAGATCAAGTGTAGTATCTGTTCTTATCAGTTTAATATCTGATACGTCCCCCATGGAGGGGACCACATATTAAACGGATTTTTGGAACAGGGAGCCGGAAGTCGGGCTTGCCCCGTCCGCTCCACGCATCGACCCGGTATTGCAGTGTTTCTGGGAACGGTGCACCTCTACTGCCCCCTGCTGTTGAAAGACAGAGCTGATCGGTGTTCCGCTTATCAGAGCGAGAGCCTGCGCCGCTTGTCAGGCGATCAGCCGGTGTCGTGAGGGACCGACTCTGTCCGTGCGCCGGTCCCGCTTCCCTCCGTTTTTCTTTTTTTTTTTTTTTTTTTTTTTTTAAATCATAAAAAAAAAAAGCACGGTCATGATATGCTCTCTGAGGGTTGGCCAGCTGTGCTGAGGTAAGGCAGGCCGTCATCTTTGCCTTTTGAATTTTCTCTCATGTCTGTTTACATGATTGCTGATCTTTCAGATGCCAGGAGGACAGGGAGGAGTCGGGGCCCCGAGGCCGGTGGCTGCGACGCCCCCGAGAATTCAACCCCGAGCGGGGGCGTCACGGAGGCCCGGCTAGCGGCCACCTGCTGAGCGACGGCTCTGCATCGACTCGGGTCTCTCTTCATCCCGTATAAATCTTTCGCCTTTTACTAAAGATTTCCGTGGAGAGGGATAGCGATGAGTTCACTGTATTTTTGGAGGCTCTGCGCAAGCAGAGCTGCACCGCCGCCGTATCAAAGTAAGACTGTGCCCGGCTTAGCGGCCGGCTCTATCTGCCCAGTGGCGTGTTTCTGGGATCCTCTGGGATCGTGCGTGGTCTCGCCGGGCGCCACCTCCCAGAGAGGCTGGCGAGGACCCAGCCGCGCCGGCTCCGTCGGCGTCCCGCATGCCGGAGCCCGGCGGGGCGCAGTCTGCGGGCATCGCTTCTCGGCCTTTTGGCTAAGATCAAGTGTAGTATCTGTTCTTATCAGTTTAATATCTGATACGTCCCCCATGGAGGGGACCACATATTAAACGGATTTTTGGAACAGGGAGCCGGAAGTGGGGCTTGCCCCGTCCGCTCCACGCATCGACCCGGTATTGCAGTGTTTCTGGGAACGGTGCACCTCTACTGCCCCCTGCTGTTGAAAGACAGAGCTGATCGGTGTTCCGCTTATCAGACCGAGAGCCTGCGCCGCTTGTCAGGCGATCAGCCGGTGTCGTGAGGGACCGACTCTGTCCGTGCGCCGGTCCCGCTTCCCTCCGTTTTTCTTTTTTTTTTTTTTTTTTTTTTTTTAAATCATAAAAAAAAAAAGCACGGTCATGATATGCTCTCTGAGGGTTGGCCAGCTGTGCTGAGGTAAGGCAGGCCGTCATCTTTGCCTTTTGAATTTTCTCTCATGTCTGTTTACATGATTGCTGATCTTTCAGATGCCAGGAGGGCAGGGAGGAGTCGGGGCCCCGATGCCGGTGGCTGCGACGCCCCCGAGAATTCAACCCCGAGCGGGGGCGTCACGGAGGCCCGGCTAGCGGCCACCTGCTGAGCGACGGCTCTGCATCGACTCGGGTCTCTCTTCATCCCGTATAAATCTTTCGCCTTTTACTAAAGATTTCCGTGGAGAGGGATAGCGATGAGTTCACTGTATTTTTGGAGGCTCTGCGCAAGCAGAGCTGCACCGCCGCTGTATCAAAGTAAGACTGTGCCCGGCTTAGCGGCCGGCTCTATCTGCCCAGTGGCGTGTTTCTGGGATCCTCTGGGATCGTGCGTGGTCTCGCCGGGCGCCACCTCCCAGAGAGGCTGGCGAGGACCCAGCCGCGCCGGCTCCGTCGGCGTCCCGCATGCCGGAGCCCGGCGGGGCGCAGTCTGCGGGCATCGCTTCTCGGCCTTTTGGCTAAGATCAAGTGTAGTATCTGTTCTTATCAGTTTAATATCTGATACGTCCCCCATGGAGGGGACCACATATTAAACGGATTTTTGGAACAGGGAGCCGGAAGTGGGGCTTGCCCCGTCCGCTCCACGCATCGACCCGGTATTGCAGTGTTTCTGGGAACGGTGCACCTCTACTGCCCCCTGCTGTTGAAAGACAGAGCTGATCGGTGTTTCCGCTTATCAGACCGAGAGCCTGCGCCGCTTGTCAGGCGATCAGCCGGTGTCGTGAGGGACCGACTCTGTCCGTGCGCCGGTCCCGCTTCCCTCCGTTTTTCTTCTTTTTTTTTTTTTTTTTTTAAATCATGAAAAAAAAAGCACGGTCATGATATGCTCTCTGAGGGGTGGGCAGCTGTGCTGAGGTAAGGCAGGCCGTCATCTTTGCCTTTTGAATTTTCTCTCATGTCTGTTTACATGATTGCTGATCTTTCAGATGCCAGGAGGACAGGGAGGAGTCGGGGCCCCGAGGCCGGTGGCTGCGACGCCCCCGAGAATCAACCCCGAGCGGGGGCGTCACGGAGGCCCGGCTAGCGGCCACCTGCTGAGCGACGGCTCTGCATCGACTCGGGTCTCTCTTCATCCCGTATAAATCTTTCGCCTTTTACTAAAGATTTCCGTGGAGAGGGATAGCGATGAGTTCACTGTATTTTTGGAGGCTCTGCGCAAGCAGAGCTGCACCGCCGCTGTATCAAAGTAAGACTGTGCCCGGCTTAGCGGCCGGCTCTATCTGCCCAGTGGCGTGTTCTGGGATCCTCTGGGATCGTGCGTGGTCTCGCCGGGCGCCACCTCCCAGAGAGGCTGGCGAGGACCCAGCCGCGCCGGCTCCGTCGGCGTCCCGCATGCCGGAGCCCGGCGGGGCGCAGTCTGCGGGCATCGCTTCTCGGCCTTTTGGCTAAGATCAAGTGTAGTATCTGTTCTTATCAGTTTAATATCTGATACGTCCCCCATGGAGGGGACCACATATTAAACGGATTTTTGGAACAGGGAGCCGGAAGTGGGGCTTGCCCCGTCCGCTCCACGCATCGACCCGGTATTGCAGTGTTTCTGGGAACGGTGCACCTCTACTGCCCCCTGCTGTTGAAAGACAGAGCTGATCGGTGCCGCTTATCAGACCGAGAGCCTGCGCCGCTTGTCAGGCGATCAGCCGGTGTCGTGAGGGACCGACTCTGTCCGTGCGCCGGTCCCGCTTCCCTCCGTTTTTCTTTTTTTTTTTTTTTTTTTTTTTAAATCATAAAAAAAAAAAGCACGGTCATGATATGCTCTCTGAGGGTTGGCCAGCTGTGCTGAGGTAAGGCAGGCCGTCATCTTTGCCTTTTGAATTTTCTCTCATGTCTGTTTACATGATTGCTGATCTTTCAGATGCCAGGAGGACAGGGAGGAGTCGGGGCCCCGAGGCCGGTGGCTGCGACGCCCCCGAGAATTCAACCCCGAGCGGGGGCGTCACGGAGG
>NW_026042977.1:0-68237 GCF_023856365.1 Brienomyrus brachyistius | reverse complement strand
TTGCACAGCAATGAAATGTTTATGAATATCAGCCCATTACAACATACATACTGTATGTAAATGTTTGGCCAATAAACTGACATTTTTTAACATATTGCTTATCATATTTAACCTCATGAAGTCGCCCGATTTAGCTGACACTGTTACTTCTTCCAAGTCTCGTTTATCATATTGAATTAAATTAAAATGCAGATTTTTAAAATATTAAAACATTTTTTCCATCAGTGTTTGTGTTAAGGTCCTTCCTTTTTGACTCAGTGACATGTTACATACTGTGCATCTCATTGGCTACAGTCTGCAGTACAGACATCTTACCATCAGTGACTGACAGATTAACCTGATCAGAGAGGCTCCACTGATCTTCACACCACACCAGTACCGATCGGAGTCCTCAGCTGTCAGATTGTTGATGGTCACAGTGAAGACTCGCTGGTCAGGATCATCTCTGACTCACACTTTACCCTCCAGTGGAGAGTCAGTGTGTACTATGGGAGTACATGACCTCACATTATACCCTCTGCACCAGTATTTCACATGAGTTTTATATCTGTCACCATAGGAACATGGGATTGTTACAGATCATCCTCTCTGTACACAGGCCCATTTCACTGTAGACACACTGTCAGCACCTGTGGGGAAAATAATTAACTGAATAAGGATTTTCCATCTCATGACATCTCTAAGTAATTATGCTTGGTTTGTGTAATACTTAGATTAGGTCATGTGTAATTAACAGAACAGTGATGATGTATAGAAGTCAAAGACCATCATTTTACTATAAGAACAAGGAAAACAAAACTAGTGTCTGATCTTGGGAAGGGCTTCAGCAGGATGTGGGATCGGGAATCTGAGCCTGGCAGTGTGCTCTAGGGTCTGAGAGGAAAACCAGGACCTTAAATCCCTAGTAAAAGGCCTAGATGAGGTGAATGAATGGGCTTGTCACTGTGTGGGATGGCCACACCCCTTCAGTACTATGGCCTTACTTGTAAACATATCCAGTCCTGTGATACAGGCCCTCTCATATTCCCTCTATACATGTTTCCTTTGGGCTCTATTTGTGAACGTTATTATGTAAAATATCATTGCTATGCTGGTGATACGCAGCTCTATCTGCCATTAAAACCTGGTGACTGCTGCTCTCTGGTGGCCCTTTCTAACTGTCTGGAGGATATTAAGAACAGGACAGCAATGACTTTCGTCCAGATTAATGAAAACAAGACAGAGGTAATGAGTTCTGGTCACTGTTCATGATCTCAGAGAACAATTAGGGCCTCATTCAGAAAACTTCCAGTCACATACTAAAAATCTTGGTGTCATCTTTGATTCATCACTGAGTTTGATAAACAAATAAATGCTGTTGTGAAGGGGTGTTTCTGTCAGCTGAGTTCAATAGCCTGGCTTAAACCACACCTTTCAGCCAAAGACCTGGAGAGTTACTCCTGCTTTTATCCTGATTGGGTTACTGCCGTTCTCTGTACCCAGGTTTACCAGAAGCATCTTTATTCTGACTACACCTTGTTCAAAACGGTGCTACCAGGCTCTCAACAAAAAATAGACACCAAATTTCCCCTGTGTTGGCTGCATTGCATTGGCTACCTGTTAAGTTTTGAGAATTTCTGAGAATACAGTTTAAAGATTTCTTATTTCTTTCTAAGGCGATACATGGCATAGGTCCCCAGTCCGTCTCGGAGCTAATTCAGCCTTACACCGCTTCTTATTAGATGCATCTCTGTACTGACCCTGCACACACAGGAACACATTTTATTTATCTATTTAATCTGACTATTCTGCTTTGCACATCATGTATTTAACATTTATAGTGATTTTATATTTATTACTAGATTATTGTATAACTTTTGCACTGTTTTTTGAACTTGGTTGTTGCTTAGTCTTGTTTTTCCATGGAGCACCATTATACCAAAAAGAATTCCTTGTAGGGTCAACCTACTTGGCAATAAACCACAGTCTGATTCTGATTATTTTTTTGTGTAACATTGTGTAACATTGGCCAATGTCTCTACTTTTACTATATATTTATATTATTTTGACCTACAGCACTTTGGCACAACATAGATTGTTTTTAAATGTGCTATAGAAATAAAAATAATTCAACTTGATATAGAAACATATTTCAAGTCATCCATCTTGCCGAGATGGGGGTTGCGCTGTGACCCCTGGTGGACAAATTATGCAGCAACAGCACTCATATCATGGTTGAAAGTTGTGTCTTCAGTCTCTCTGTTTCTTTTTAGTTATCATTAATTGGCCATTATAAACCAAATGCTGATAGCGATTTATCACAGACTCCTGCATTAATGAATTAAAATATTCATGATGAATAAAGAAGATGAATTGGCGCCCCGCGTACAATTGTAAATAGAAGGACCACGACAGGCACCCAACAAGCACCGAACCCAAATACACAGATGGGAAACACAATGTTGTCAGAAGCTGAACTGCGAAATGCAGATGCAGTGATAGATTTACACAAACTAAATACACGTTAGGAGCGGACAGGGTATACACACAAGACATGGGCAAAGTGTAAAGTGAGGTAGACCTTCAACAGCACGTCAGTCCATTGCAGGGCAATGGAAGCTGGAGAAATGCCATGTGAACAGCAGAAATGTGGTCATACAGGATGTGAGGGTGAGACTGTGTGCTGTATACAGAGGGTCTGACCTCACGGCTTTGTTTCAGTCTTTAGTATTGTGATGACATTGTGATAGCCCAGTGATAACTATACTGGATGGGTGGTACCCCTTCAAAGAGCAAGGGGAGATGGGATACCATTGTGGTATGCAAGCAGGTCCTCAGGGTTGTCACACATGTTTTTCTGAGGTGTACACTGCTGGTTGCTTGAGCCCCTGGATGAGACACTGGTCAGTGCCCTGCAGAATCGCTGTGGGCAGTGTGAGGACTTCTGCCCTCTCAGTTAAACAATAGGTGCAGGGACTGAGTCAAATGAGTCTCTCTGCATCCTGCTTAATGATATCAAGGGGTTGTGTAGGCGTGTCTGTGCTCACATGGCTCTATCAGTACAGAGTGAACTGGCCAGGGATCAGTTTATCTAGACACTTAACCCCAGATAGCTCACATTCAGACACAGCCAACCCCTCTGCGTCCCTAGACGAGGCCCTGGAACTGGCTTTGGAGAGAGAAATTGTGGGCAGCAAGGTGGCGGGGAACGAGGCGGGAGAAATCAACCAAGCTGTAAACGCCAAAGGGCTTGGAGGACCCAGGCCCTCAGGTTTACTTCCTGGAGGCAGACTGCCTGTAGGCTGACAGGCAGCAGCACCCCCCCCCACCCCTCAATCCTCAGACAGTGTCCCAAGTTCACTGCCACCCAGGGTTCCGCCAAGGGCACGCATAGCCGGGAAGATGTGGGCCAACAAGGTTAATTTCCGGAACTTCCTTGTTGACACCGGGGAGGTGGCCCTGCTGCCACCTGCTGCAGAGGTTGTGACTACGGATTGGACTCACAGAGGCAACTTCTGTCACATACCCACCATAGTGATGTGAGTCGCATGTACTGCCCTAGTCCATACAGGTTCCACTGCAACCCTGGTGAGACCAGACACTGTCTAGAACTGACATTGGTGCAGGTGAGAACAATGACTGGTGACCTGGCCCCTTTAAGAGGGACGGGGTTGTTCCCTTTTGACATGGGGGGTTTAGTTGTGAATAGTAACTATGTGGATGGCTGACATGCTCGATCCCTCCATCCTGGGCCTGAATTTCCCCCGGAGCACGGCATGTGTGCTGGACTTTGGGCACAACATGCTGAGATTCCCTGCGGTCCATGTGTACAGTGGGGCCGCTGGCCCCGCAGCCTCTGCAGCTGACTGCCCACCCCTTACTGCCACTGGGCCTGTACCTCCACATCAGCTAGAGATCCCTTCCTCTGCTACAGTCACATGGGCCCCTGAGCCCACATGTGTCCCCTCCAGTGTAGCGCTGCAGCCTCACTCACTTCACTGGAGTCTAACGGGGTTTATCAGAGCGACTTACCTGAAGCTGCCATTGGAGGAGCCCATGATGACCACACGGTTGCCCTTGTGCCACTGCAATCCCACTGCCCTGGTCCTCTACCTCACACCATTGATCCCCTGCCCCACCCATACGGTTGTGTGCCTCTTCAGGTTTGCAGCCTCCTCCTGCACTGAGCGGCCATTTCAGAAGTTTAATTATTTAATTATACAGTAATACACACGTTTCCAACCATTAAAAACATTATCCAGACTTAAAGTCACTTGAATAAAAATATTTAAAAACTTGTTAGCATTTCAATATAGTATCTGGTTGGACTGTGTACTTCCTCTTTGTTTACATGGTTAACATAACACTCACAGCACAAAGTATGCTGTCCTCAGCATTCGTATCTCCGCAACATTCCAAAGATCCATCATAGGCCTTTAGTCTAAAAACAAGCTAAAATGGTCACTGAGAACCTTTGCGTCCATTGATTTCCATCAGCTGTGTTTGGAAAGTTCGAAAGAATTTCTGAGGCTACTGAACAGAGCCAGGGTTGCCAGCTCTCACCCATTTGGTGTGACACTCACACCTTCAGACTCTCACGCTCACGCAAGAAATCTTATTAAATCTTAGGGCAAATCTATATTATTTCATTATAAACCTAAAATTCGCTATATCAAATGCACTGGGGTACTTTGAAAACCCTGCAAACTATTTACAAGGTAATAAAACTGTTACGTACATGTAAATCTGTGTGCATACTTGTTTCAAACTGAAAATCTTATGCCAGCCAGCTAAACAAATTAGACAACCCTGCTACAGGCCTCTCTGTTCAGTTTTCGCTGAATGCTAAGGGTTCCCAGGCAAGCTACTGACCCTCCAAATTTCACAGACCTCTCGGCCACCCAGTAATCTGTAGCTTTAGTGCTGAAAGCCTGACAGTGAGTGTATCATGTGAGGCAGCTGTGGAAATACAGACTCTCGTCTGTGCCACAAAAAACCTTCTACAGCGGCAATGTGGGATCTGTGCTCTCCGGGAGCATAACTGCTCGGTACGGCAGCTCCAGCTCTGAGGGCCGCCGAGTCCCGCTGAGGGTGATACGATGCGCCCAGAGAATCACCAGGACAGAACTGCCGCCCTGCATAAGTCCCCGGGGCCTTATGGCCGGGACTGAGAGGCCGAGGAGAAGCTTCTACCCCCGGCCAGTAGGATCATTAACATCACAGATTAAAAGCTAAAATATGCTATAACTACAATCTGTACTTTAAACATTTCTACATATTTTTTATACATTTTCATCTTTACTTTTTATATACCTTTTATTGTTATATTTTCTTATTATCTTTCTGTAGTTTCAGTACTTCTTTTGTTAATTCACGTTGTTTAATTTTGATGTCCTTTTACTAGTGTGTTTATTACACCGACTGGAGTAACGACAATTTCATTTCGCTGCCAGTGTACCACTACATTTGTACGACAAATAAAAATCTTGAATTTATTGTGTTACCCCCATCACATTGTTTAATGTGTTCCTCATGAATTTCATTGTTTTTCTCAAAATAAACACGTATTCCAATTTTGGTTCTTGCAACACATTTCCAAAAAAGTTGGGACAGGAGCGATTTAGGGCCAGTAGTGAGGTAAATTGGTTAAATAATGATGTGATTTGAAACAAGTGATGTCAACAGGTGATTGTAATTATGATTTGGTACAAAAACAGCACAAATACGTGAGAAAATTATTGAAATGTTTAAAAACAATGTTCCTCAAAGAACGACAGGAAGAGATTTGGATATTTCACCTTCATCAGTGCATACCATAATTAAAAGATTGAAGGAATCTGAAGCAATTTCAGTGCGTAAAGGACAAGGAAGCAAGCCTAAGTTGAACTACCGTGATCTCCGATCCCTCAGCATCCCACTGCATCAAGAATCGTCATTCTTCGTCAATCGTCAATAAGCGATATGACCACATATGACTACTTTGGCAAACCTTTGTCAAGTACCACAATACGTAGTTACATCCACAAATGCCAGTTAAAACTGTACTGTGCCAAAAGCAAGCCCCATCTTAACAGTGTCCAGAAGCGCCGTCGGCTTCTCTGGGCTCAGAACGCATCTGAGTTGGACCATCACACAGTGGAAACGTGTACTGTGGTCAGATGAATCAGTATTTCAGGTATTTTTTGTGAGAAATGGATGCCGTGTGCTCCAGACCAAAGAAGAAAAGGATCACCCAGACTGTTACCAGCAATAAGTCCAAAAGCCAGGGTCTGTCATGGTATGGGGTTGTGTCAGTGCCCTTGGCAAAGGTAACTTGCAGTTCTGTGATGGCACCATTAATGCTGAAAAGTACATAGAGATTTTGAAGCACAATATGTTACCTTCAAGAAGACATTTTTTCCAGGGACGCCCATGCATTTTTCAACAAACAATGCGAAACCACATTCTGCACACATTACAAAGTCCTGGCTGTGGAGGAAGAGGGTATGGGTACTTGACTGCCTGCAGTCCCGACCTGTCTCCAATAGAGAATGTGTGGTTCATTTTGAAGCGCAATATGTGACAACGAAGACCCCGTACTGTTGTCTGCTTTAAGACTTGTTTGCAGGAAGAATGGGACAAAATTACACCTGAAACACTACATCACTTGGTGTCTTCAGTCCCTAAATGCCTGTTAAGTGTTGTGAAATGGAATGGCGACATTACAAAGTACTAAATGCTTTACTGTCCCAACCTTTTTTGAAATGTGTTCTAAGAACCAAAATTGGAATACGTGTTTGAAAAAGAACAATGAAATTCACGAGGAACACATTAAATAATGTGCTGTTGTATTGTTTTCAATGTAATACAGGTCAAAGATAATTTAACAAAGTGCTGTTTTCAGTTTGATTTTCATTTTACATACCATCCCAACTTTTTCTGATTTGGCGTTGTAAAATGTGAACACAAAAGCTTTTTTTGTGTGAACATTATAAAACAGATTAATTCGTATTAAACAATTTGAAAGACATAGACATCTAATATGTGTGTGTCTGTGAGAGAGAGCATTTCAATTAATGCCTATAGTTCAATATTTGTTATAGGTGCTGAATTTCATGGTCATCATTTTGGAAAAAAAGCTACCTAAACCATACGGGACTTAGAAATGGGTTAAAACTGACAGGACGATACCAGATATCAAATTGTATAGTTAGGATGAATGTACTGTTAAACAGCAGCACCATTGGAGGAGTCATGCATGGTGAGGCAGGGGGATATCTGTACATTAATGGGCGATGCATTACTGGGGATCTTTGGCGCCACCTTTTGACCAGTTACAGTCGTCATCAACATTAAAAAAACATTTCCATTTCCACTGCGTGAAAAAACAAATTGCACCCTATTTATAGAGTGGGAGACTACTTTTTGCAAGGATTTATATCTCCTGAAATTGCTTCTTCACAGATAAGCACCAGAATGTTCTTTTCCCAGATGGTAGTAGGGACAAAATCTCCTACCACTGATAATTCTGACCATACACAAATTTTTATTTTTCTGAGTCTTGCGATTTTACCGTATCAAAAATAACCAGTAAATCCTATTATTATCCTGCTACCCCCACTCTACCAAAACTCATGAAATGATACATTTGGAGGAGGAAGATTTCTAATTGATCCTTTATACCCACCAACCAGACCAGTATAAGAAGCTGTACGATGTAAAGCCTCTTTAAATGGGTACAGACTACTTCCGTTTATTGTAATAAGTATCTCATAAATTTGACTTTACACTTTTGCATGGTATTGATAGATTTTGAAAGTTAATTACTTAACACAATTCTTATTAAAATTGTTCATTATACAACCTGAATGTCTCAAGGTAGCACATTAGTACAAAAGACGCTGTATGATGTATTATTGTAGCAGTCAGATGTTATTTTAACCAATGTACAGGTTTACCTTTAATTTAATTCTACAAACATAATCAAAATCACTTGTGAAAAAGACATTTAGTCATTTACTAAGGCAGATACAACCTGTGGAAGCACAGCTAAAAGCATACCATCACCCATTATAGAGTGACCCATTGTCTTTGTAACTGAGTAATCACAACTAAGTGCAATTTACTATAATGAAACTGTACACAGAAACTGTAAAGGCAAAGGTAATTTATTATGATGAAATGCTTCCAAAATGCCCAGTGTGCTTCAGCGTTTCTCCTTTTCTCCAGTCGTCGACAGGTCCTGTGTTTATTAGGTGATCTGTGATGTAGGAGATCCTGAGAATGGCTGCTGCTCCAAGGATGATTGGCAGGTGGCTTTTCCCAGGAACAGCGGGCTGGAGATGTAATGGTGGGATGGAGAAAATAAAGTGTAGGGGAATACAGAGTACAAACAACCATAAGAAACACACGGCCCATGGCCATATGTCCACAAGACAACCACCCGCCCAACCCGAGAGGGAGCCCACGAGGGACTAAGGGGGGCCCAACCCCTGTAAAAGGAGGTCCGCAGAGGGGGGACAGACAGCGAGCCCCCCAGTCCCTCCCGCAAGCCCTCCACCGAGGGAAGCGGGTCCAGGGCCAAAGGGCCCCATTAACCGGGAACACTCCCCTGGCGGACGGTCCCCCCAGCCCGCTCCCCGGCAGGACGGATCACCGCCCACTGTAGCGACCCGGCACGTCCCCCCCCCTCCCCGACACTGCAGGATGATCTAAGGGAGACCCATACAAACAAAGTGCACCCCCCCCCCCCACCACCCAGGAGCGGACCTGCGTCAACTGGGGAGCGGCAGACCCCCCGCCCAGCCCAGACCAAACCCTACAATTCGCCTAGAAGGGCTCAGAGCATCCCTAGATACCCCGGACCGCCTGCCAGGGCCCCACCACGGCGCAGCAGAGCCAAGGACCACCCAGCCCGCAGCCCACAAGAGGAGACGGCCCACACCGGCCAGAGCCGTCTTCTACCTGCCGGGCCACCCCACACGCGCAGGGCCAGAGACAGAGAGTTAGGGGGGACCTCTCAGCCCCCACTGATTCCCCGTCCCATGTTAATGTGAAGTGTGCATGTACAAGTGTGAGAGAGTTGTGTGTTTATGTCTACAATGCATTAAAATTAGTGGGTGCAGATCGAGTATGAGGGCCCCACCACTGGCAGATGGCAGAGTCCCCCATCCCCCTCCCTGCACCCCAAGGCCCTAATGTAGCATGGACTGTGTATATAACTAAAGTGCAAAAAGCAGGTGAACAGTCGAGGCACGGGCACCCCACCGCTGGCAGACGGCAGAACCCCACCTGCCTATACCCACCTCCTCAGCCCTAGTGTCATGTGGTGTCTAATGTGCAAGTAAAACCTCCCCACTGCCCCTCAAAGCTCTAGTGTTGTATGAAATGTGGTGTCCGGCCCAGGGGAGCAATAAGGGCGTGCAGGAGTGGGCCCCCCCCGGCACCGGGGCCAGATCCCCGACTGGCCCCGATTAGTCCTCATCCCCGACCCCACACAACCGGCAGGGGCGGCCAACCGAGGGGGTTCAGGGGCGCCACATTAACAATTATTAATAAACATTCCACTATACATCTCAAAATTTAGCACACTTAATTCATTATCTTTGATACTGTTTCAAACATTTAATGTTCCCCAAACAGCAGCAGAAGAACCACAGCTTCATCTTCCTTGTATTTTGGCTCTTCTCTGTGTCAAGAGCTCTACAAGCTCAACTTTAATATTAATTTTCCACCACTTCTACATCTTCTATCTATACCAGACCCACATCTATCTCTACACCGCCAGTTTCCTCTCTGAAGAGTCTCAGAAACAATGCCAGCATTGCCTATCACTCTCACACCCTCCCCTCCCTTACACCAGTCCGTCACACCTCCCAGTCCCCCCATAACCTCCCCAGCCTGGACAGTGGGGGGTGTCGCTGGTGAGCACTCCTCCAAACCTTTCCTCTCTCCCCAGTCGATCACCTCGTCCCACAGGTCCCAGGCTCCCCAGTGCTGGTCGTTGGTCCAGGAAACAGCTTTCGGAATTTTCATTCTGGTTAACATAATTAACTAGCCGTCTGTGATACTCTCAAAGCCAAACTAGACACTGTATTTTCAACGTACTCCAGACATTTGCTAAATGCTATTCACCAAGAATGCCTATGGAAAGGGATGGAGCCTTCATTGGCTGCTCGTGGCATCGAGGCTACTCCGATAGAAGCGGCCAAATTGCTAAAACTGTTTCACAACCTATACAGTAACGCTGGCGAAATCAGGACGCTGCTTCGGTACGTTATAACATCGCCATGGTAATGAACCCAGCAAACGGTTAATCTTACTTCAACAACATGGGACATTTAAAAAGTAAACGTATAGGGGCTCTTTTCAGAATAACATCTTCAGATGAAACGCATTACGACAGACCGGATGAGTAAAACCAATCGTATCAACCATAAGGCTTGTTGTTTTTAAGTTTAACACAATTATTTTCTCTTACAATTTAAATATAAACAATCACATTACGAAAAATGGCCACAGCATCTACAGTTTAAGCTACTAATTTTAAATATATTTCAATTATATTTTGCGGCAATATTTGCATGAACTATATCACGACATACAATGAAATATATAATTAACTATGCTAACAAAACATAATCTGAAGAAATAGCAAGAAACATAGGAAGAGATGCTTCTCACCGCTGCGCCATCGCTCTGTCAGAAAGTTTATGTTCAAACTGCACTGATTTTGTTTCTATGGAAACCAGCGAAATTTTTCATTGGTCGAAAGGATGAAGATATGTACTGACGCCATTTTCAACGAATGAAAACGAGAATTAATTGTCAGGGCGGGACGAATTTGAAGGTGAACCAATCAATAGTAGTATGTTTAGCTCGTGCTTGTTTTGGCTGAGCGTGATTGGATTTGTTGATCTAACCGCCTTCAAGCCCGTAAACCATGTATCTACTTGTCAATGGGAAACCACGCAGTTCTGTCTATAAATACTGACTGTAATTTTTTTATGACATTATGTCTTTGCTACGCAGTATTACGGTAATGCGTAATACCGCGATGTTTGGGGTGCCCCGCTGTTTTTTTTCCATAGCTGACGAACGCAATTAGCATTTTAGCCACGTTGGTAGGTACGCTTTTGAGAAAGAACACTATAGTTCTTGTTATTCACATTCTGTGTCCTGGTGTTTTTAATTTCTCATAATGTGAACAAAGATATGTCATATACAAGTTTTTTGAGAGACTAAATTTTGGTTTGATTTATAATTTATTTAATGGTAAATAAAGTTCTTATATAGCTATTTTAGAATTAGTGCAGTCTTTCGTTTAGAATTAGCGCAATATTCTTAAAAACTGCATGTTCAAACCAAACGCCATGCCATAATAACTGCTTTACAGATATTTCATTCAGTAATCTATGGAGGGTATACTGTAGGTAGGCCTGTTTGTGTGTGTGTGTGTGCGCGCGTTTGGGTGGGTGGTTATGTACATAGTGCTATAAAAACATGTTATTTTGACTTTGTAGGGACATGTTTTCGTTCCCGAAAGTAAGAAGATACTGAATTTTATTAAATTCTTTGAATGCAGCCAAAGGAATAATTCAAAAAGTCTTGCATTTTATTTGGTTGCTTACTGTTACTGCTTGGTAACTACTGCAATGTTTAAGGTTCCCATAGTTGGGATTGGGGTTACGCCCATACAAATGAATGGAGAATCCCCACAAAGATTCAAATACCTACTCTGTGTGTGTGTGTGGATTAGGTGTATATTACATTGTGGGGACCAAATGTCCCCCACAATGTGACAAAAACCTGTTATTTTGATGTTTTGGGGGGCATTTTCAGGTACTCACAAAGATCTGTAAATACAGTCAAAAAACTAAAAATGCCAAAAGTCTTGTTTTTGGTTTGGTTACATATGGTTAAGGTTAGGGGTTGGTAGGGGTTAAAGTTGTCATGTTGGGATTACAGTTTTCCCCATAGAAATGAATGGAGAGTCCCCACGAAGATATAATTACACAGCTGTGTGTGTGTGTGTGTTGTGTGTGGTATCAGATCAGTCCCTGAGAGTTCAGTAGTCAGGCGCCATGTTTCTGAGTCTGGTTGTGGAGGCCTGAATGCTTTTCCAGATGCCAGAGTGAAAAGATTATGTGAGGGGTGGGTGCGGTCATCCACAATGTTGGTGGCTTTGCGGATGGAGCGTGTGATGTGAATGTCCATGATGGAGGGGAGAGAGACTCTAATAATCTTCTCAGCTATCCTCACTATCCGCTGGTCTTATGATCTGAGGCGAGGCAGTTCCCAAATCAGACCGTGATGCAGCTGCTCAGGATGCTCTCAGTAGTTCCCCAGTAAAATGTTGTGAGGATGGGAGATGGACTTTTCTCAGCTTCCGCTGAAAGTAGAGGTGCTGCTGTGCTTTCTTGACTATGGAGCCTGTGTTGAGACAAACTTGTGTGTTGTTTTTGTTTGTCACATAGTGTAAAAATTGCCTAAGGAATCAAAAATGTGGTTCCATGGGGTTCCAGACAGTGACCTTTTTTGGAGACAGTGAGACTAAATTTTATACCTAGGTGCACCAGTTATGACATTGGTCAGGTAGGCTGTGGTCTGTTAGTTGGTGACAAGTGGCTGGTGATCCATGCAACCCAAGCAGAAGTGAGCAGAACTTGTATCAGCCAAATAGACAGGAGAAAGCGGATTTTTCATTGGACTTCAGGACTCCTGAGTAACAGATAAAGACAGAGAAACAGCAAAGTTATGGAGAATCAGGAAGTAAGTGCCAGTCTGCGCAGATCTGAGGTCAGTGAGACACACATAAGGCTCCTCTGATGCTCCTCTTCATCCGCTGATGGGCCTCCAGGTGAGAATCACAAATCAAACATAATAACAACTGACACAAAGGCCTGAGGTCAGACCCTCTGTATGCAGCACACAGTGTGTCTGCAGTCTCACCCTCACATCGTGTATGATGACATTTCTGCTTTTTAGATTAAGTGCCTGTCTGAGAATAACTTCTGCATCATGCTAATTATTTAGCTGTTTCGTGCTCATGGGCAAAAGAAAAATGAGGATTAAGTTAAATATATCAGAAATAAATTTCTAATGTGGCTCAA
Source organism: Brienomyrus brachyistius (assembly GCF_023856365.1). Classification (NCBI taxonomy): domain Eukaryota; kingdom Metazoa; phylum Chordata; class Actinopteri; order Osteoglossiformes; family Mormyridae; genus Brienomyrus; species Brienomyrus brachyistius. Next base: position 55,167 of record NW_026042977.1, on the reverse strand, counting down.
GGCCACAGTAAAGTGGACCATCACATCAAGTAAGTACAAAACAGCCTTTACTAATACGCTAAGGGTTAAAACAACATATAAGATGTGCATAATCTGACAGTATATCAGCGTGAGAGCAAGGCTGGCCCTGGAAGTGGTGTGCATGCAATGGCAGAGCAAAGTTAGAGACACCCGCTAAAAACTTTCATTTCATCTCACTTGCTCCTTTCTTCTTTTTCCTTCTTTTTTTCCCTCCTAATCTGTCCATCCTCTTCGGCCAGCTCACCCACTGCAATACTTTACGGGTTAAAAATGAAATAAATACATTTTTTAAATTTAAAAAATGAAATCGATCAACATGAGAGGCCTATACAGAGTTTATAGAACCCCTCATGGTAAAGCAAACATGTTTGTCACAGCAGTGCATTCAGACCATGATTCTGCTAAAGCTGCCGGACAGGACAAAGGGAAAAAAAAAGAAGAAGGTGGGGGTCAGTGCAGCAGTGGGTAGTTCAGGTCCAGAATGTAAAAATCCAGACCAAGATTTAGTTTCAACCAAACAGCTGAGTACTCTGTATCAGTGCCATTCTTAAAGTCGTGTTTCAACTTCTGGCAAAGTTCTCCCAGGAGCCTATCTCTGTTGTATGTACAGTCGGCATGTAATTCATTCCTGCCCAGATCCCTGACAAACAGTTGGAGGCAGAATTACTTGTTATCAGAGTATGTGAATTTTTACACACACCAGCAGCTGTGACAGAATAAGATATTTCCTTTATACTGCTGCCACATAGTGGACACAAAGAAGACTGCAGTCAATTCTAAAATCAGTCGGTCAACATGCTACCACCACAGACTATAATCGGGAAGTGATCAAACTTCATGGAACAATATGAATATAAACAAACAGATGTAGTAAGTATATTGTGCAAAATGTATCTTCATCTTAACTACGCTGAATGGTGGAGTCCCAGAGTAAGTGATCCTCACCTGGAGGCCCATCAGTGAAGAAGAGGATGAAGAGGAGCATCAGAGGAGCCTTATGTGTGTATCGCTGACCTCAGATCTGTGGAGACTGACACTGACTTCCTGACTCTCCTTAACCTCACTGCCTCCCTTTTTGTGGGTTTTAAATGTTTAAAAATCATCCATCTATCTTTGATTTTCATAAACTGTTTGTGCACTGATGCATTTCCTGTCTATTTCTTGTCTGTTAAAAGGAAAACAGTTTGATGCTGCTGTTGTCCTGCTCTTACCAGGAATAAATATTTTGATTTCATCTAGAATCTTATCATTTTAGAAACATGATTTCATAGCAAAATTATTGATAGCTGGTCTTCACAGTGAATCATTCATGCTCACAGAATTTAAACTACAAACAAATTAATCAAATAAGTCTAGTTCTTTTCTAAACTGTTACTTCCTCATATTGCAAATGAGCAAAGAGCAGTGAAATCAGACTTATTCTGAAAAGCAGAAAAGTCGTCATACAGGATGTGAGTGTGAGACTCTGCAGAAACACTGTGTGCTACATACAGAGGGTCTGACCTCAGGCCTTTATTTCAGTCTTTATTATGTTTTATACAGTTTTAAAATGTCACTGCAGTAGGTCCTTTTCATATGTGTGGATCAGCACAAATCATGAGGTCCGTTAGGAAGGTGTCTGTATGACAGGGGTGGGGGTATCCTGGGGGGGGGGGGGATGGGTGGGGGCAAAGTCAGGTAATTCACTTCATCTGGGTCTTATCAGCAGTCCTGTGTTTCTCTCAGCACCACAATGATGTTTCACACATAATGGGGTCCGTGGGCCTCCTCAGTTATATTCAGGCTTTCAAAGTTCTTCAATCATAAAAAGTCACATGGATCTGACACTCTGACACTGTTATATTAATTTGTTTAAATTCATTGAAAATACTATATATTACAGCTAGTATTTGGATCCGTCTGCTCTTTATCCGTTCCTCACTGGCATACCTGGGTCTTTGTGCAGTGCTTTCCGGAAGCATCAGAACCATTCATAAGGGAATCTATGTGTGGCTGCCCTCTAGTGGATACACAAAATTCGGCTACTTAAGTAGCTTGACTATATTTCCCTCCTAGTTTAGTTTAGTTCCTAATTTAATTTAACAGATGAAACTGAAGGCAGAGCTGGAAATTAGTTTAGTCATGACTTCAGAAGTTACGCTGACATGGGATTCTGTACAATCAGAGATGAAGCTGCTGGATGGGATGGTCATCGCCTGCTTTTTCTGACTGATGTAGGTCTGGATGTAAAGTTACAAACTGCTTAATGTGTATCAATCTGTTTTATAATGTTCACACAAAAAAAGTGCTTTTAATGTGTCTGCACCTTGTATCTCCCACAATGTGCTTCTGCATTTGATATCTTCTTGACTTGGGGATAAAGAGATTTAACTGGATGGATTTTACTTTTGTGAAGCACTACAGTCCAAAGCTGAACTGATTGTTCAAAGCTTTTTGGTTTTTAAGCAAAACTACTTCATTTAATTTATCTGAAACCCACTTTGCGCCTTTCTAGACTCAACAAAGCATCATTGCCAACAAAATAAGTGAGTTACAGTTAAATCAGGTAAAGAAGTTTCATTTGGAATTTACTGATCCAGGTTTTCAGCACCACGGACACCAACTAGACTTACTGTCATTTAATGGGAGTGAAAGCAGAAACCAATAGATCACACAGGGATATTTTCATTTGATGGTGTCTTTCTTTTTACTTTTGATATGCCGTCTTCCTCCTTAGCTGATATGTGAGGCTGCTGTCAGCTCAGACAAGCTGGTGTGATTTTACGCAGAGTGATAAGTGGGCAGTCCTGTTTTCGTGTGTTACATTTTCATTTGATGTTGGCCAATATGTATGTGGTACTGTTTCCTCCTTAACTGACATTCACAGGCTGTTGTTAGCAGAGACAAGCTGGTGTATTTGTACTGCAGATTGAAAAGTGGGCGTTCCCGATTACATCACTCTTTTAAAGAGTCCCTGATTGGTGGGCTCTGACGAGGAGGGGTGACCTAAAAACTCCAAACCATTTATCCCTCCATCCATCCATCCATTTTCCAAACCGCTTATCCTACTGGGTCGTGGGGGGTCCGGAGCCTATCCCGGAAGCAATGGACACGGGAACAAACCTGGATGGGGGGCCAGCCCATCGCAGCCAAACCATTTAAGTTTGTGAAATTCATTTTTAATAATTACCATCCATCCATCCATCCATTTTCCAAACCGCTTATCCTACTGGGTCGTGGGGGGTCCGGAGCCTATCCCGGAAGCAATGGGCACGGGAACAACCCTGGATGGGGGGCCAGCCCATCGCAGCCAAACCATTTAAGTTTGTGAAATTCATTTTTAATAATTACCAATTTCAGAAAAATATGAAATGTTTTGTAAAGTATCAATTTATTAATCATGTATTTAAACAAATTATGACCAGTATAAAAGACACATACAAAACTGTACAAAAGTCTTGGGCTGTCGAAGAAAATGATGTTCAAATGATCTTCATCTTGGTCTAGAATTATAATATTTTGTCCGTCAAAGTGTGGCAGCCCAGTCATTTCAAAATCTCTTCTAAAGTTAGTAAAACATTTGCACCAACCATCCAATAGACCTATATCTTTTTATAACACAACTCCTATGGCTAATCAATGCATCATTAACATTTTGTCACGGGAGACGGCAGCGATCGCGGGCAGGCGGGTAAGAAGCAGGCAGACAGCCGAGAATCAGGGCAAACGAGGGGTTTAATCTCAGGGACGAGGGCACGAACATCAACTGACATCAATGACGGACAAAGGACTCGGGTAAGACACGGACTGAAATACACAGGACTGAGCAAATTAACTAGATACAGCTGGGTACAATCGGGAGAAAACACGTGGGTAATCAGGGGGCGTGGCACACAGGAGGAGCGGACGAGCCGGGCATGACACATTTGTTTAATTAAATTAATTAATTAAGTGAGCTGGTGGCAGAATTTAACAAATACATGGAATGGCTGGGGTGCCCCTGAGGAGAGGTTTAGGATCCAAAGCGTGGTTCATCTAGCGATCCAACAAGGCATCAGTAACTTTATGGAGAAAAGAAGAAATTCTTGTTAGTTTTTATTGTGTCACTTTTAATTTGCATATATTTTTATGATAATTGTGTTTTTGTTCTGAGCAAATATACACAACCCAATTAAATAGCATTAAACGTTTTCTTTGATGGCCCAAGACTTTTGCATAGTACCATATTTTTTCAGAATCAAGAGACAATTTAATAAAAACCAGTCTTACCTTCACAAGATAACGATTATTAAACATTAACCAGCAGGTGGCAGCAAAGCACTTGTGAATAAGTGGCCAATACGTGGTTGTACAGGTTGCCAGCAGATAATCATCCCCTCTGTGTTTAACTGACTCTCATGCTATGACTGTACAGACTGAGCAGGGCCGAGTGAGAGAGGCCTCACTGCAGTTAGCATAACCGTTTATTTTACAGCTCGTCTGACTCATTCTACTCCACGAAGGTCATCTCCTCTGCCAGCTTCCTCTGATCCAGGGAGATCCTCTGCTTCTCTCTGATTGGTTCCTGCTTTCTACAGGAGGTCCAGTGCAGCTGAATGGTGATGATAGTGCAAATCAGGTAAAACACACCAGTCCCAGCTTTCAGTACAGCATCCAGAACCTGCTCCCACCTGTGAGACATATAATACACCAGTGTGTCTGTCAGTCACACATATCACATTTAAACTTGAAGAGCAAAACAGTGAATCTATTCTGACTGAAGTAAGTAAGACTAAGAAAAGGTCACTCTTGAAACTGAAATATAAATTATGAAAGATATTCTACAGAGAAAATGATTAGATGGAGAACAATGAATTAGTGTTCACATCCCAGGGCACTGATAGTGAACAGGTGAGATAAATGATTTTATTAACATATTTTAATGTATCTATTGTATCAGGGTGGCATGGTGGTGCAGTGGTTTGCACTGTCGCCTCACTCCTCTGGCACGTGTACTCAAGTCTTCGCTGGAATTCCATGTGTATGGAGTTTGCATGCTCCCCCTGTGTCATTGTGGGGTTTCCTCCAGGGACTCTGATTTCCCCCCACAGTCCAAAAACATGCTGAGGCTAATTGGAGTTGTCAAATTGCCGGTAGGTGTGCTTGTGCGAGGGAATGGAGTGTGAGCGTGTCCTGCAATGGGTTGGCACCCTGTCATGGGACGTTCCCTGCCTTGCGCCCATAGGGACCCTGAGTTAGACAAGCAGTTTCAGACAATGGATGGATGCAGCACTGGAACAGATATTACAGAGTACAACTGTAACACTGGTCTACGCTGCAATGAAAAACCACCTACAGACATGTTAGTCAGTCTGCACACCATTAGTAACAATTCATCCTCACAAAGATGAAAAAATGCCTGAATTATGTTGCAAGCTACATGGATTTGTCTGGATTTGTATACATAACAAGTGACTGGCTGTATGTCTGTGGAAAATGCTGTGATTTTTGTCATATTACAGACTGATCATAAACTAGAAGACACACATTCAATATTAAAGACACCAATTAGCCTGACTGTGCGTTTTTGGATTGTTGGAGGAAACCCACACAGCATGTGGAGAACATGCAAACTCCACACATACAGAGCAGAAGCCAGATTCAAACCCCTAAACATGGAGGCGTGAAGCAACAGCGCCGCCTACTGGACCACCGTGCCACTATCATTGAAACAATAATCCCAATAAATAACTCTGTTTCACAACAGCTGATAAATAGGGGATTATCCCCACAAAGAAGCACAAACCCCTTCGTGAGTGAAACTGCTGGGTTGATTAGTATGTATCTATTTATATTCAAGCATAAATAATTCACAGGCAGATTTAAATCAATTACTTATGTTTAACAGTAATATGAACTGGAATCTGCAGGATTCCACAACCAGCCACCAATACCAGCCAGTGTCCTTCCTCTCCAGTGTCCTTCCTCTTCCTCTTCATTGTCACAATGAAGGTTTTATTTTCTGTGTCATCCCTGATCAGGACAGGCCTCCCATGCAAACTCACTGATCTCTCTGAAGCACAGGAGCCCCCAATCTTACACCACATCCTTTGTCTTTTGTTGTTTCCATAGTAACACTGACACTGTCTCCATCCACACCCGTCACCTCCTGTTTGTCCACTGACAGCCCTGGAGGACTTCAACACACAGGTAAAACACTCAACGATTTCCACAGCAATGAAATGTTTATGAATATCAGCCCATTACAACATACATACTGTATGTAAATGTTTGGCCAACCCCTGACATTTTTTAACATATTGCTTATCATATTTAACCTCATGAAGTCGCCCGATTTAGCTGACACTGTTACTTCTTCCAAGTCTCGTTTATCATATTGAATTAAATTAAAATGCAGATTTTTAAAATATTAAACATTTTTCCATCAGTGTTTGTGTTAAGGTCCTTCCTTTTTGACTCAGTGACATGTTACATACTGTGCATCTCATTGGCTACAGTCTGCAGTACAGACATCTTACCATCAGTGACTGACAGATTAACCTGATCAGAGAGGCTCCACTGTACTTCACACCACACCAGTACCGATCGGAATCCTCAGCTGTCAGATTGTTGATGGTCACAGTGAAGACTCGCTGGTCAGGATCATCTCTGACTCACACTTTACCCTCCTGTGGAGAGTCAGTGTGTACTATGGGAGTACATGACTTCACATTATACCCTCTGCACCAGTACGGGACTCCACTCCAACAACCGCTGCAAACACCGCGCCTCCCTGAGAGCCATCACCCATCAGCTCATCAGCCACTGCAACCAACTGCAAAGACCTCCCTCTTTCCTGCATCCAAGTAAACCAACTTCCTTTCCTTTCTAACAACCTAAACTGTCCTATTCACCTGCTATATTCCTTTAGGTTTATATTCCTACAAACTGCTTGCTTTGCAGAACAGTTTTTCCCTTTTTAGGTTAATCATTTTAAATCTGGTCACTGCATTTTCATGATTACATCGTTTGTGTCTTTTTCCGTTATTTCATGTTTATTGTTTGTTAGGTATAATGTCTGTCTTATGTTAGTTGTAGGAATAAATGTATGTCTTTTTACACAACTTCAGCCTCCGTCATTGAGTGCTCACAATAGTCCCTGCCTCTGCGATCTGCCTACTACGCTCTGAAACCTCAAACTCGCCTGAAATATCGCGAGACTCTCTCTCATTGGCCGTGAGGGGAGCTTCGCTACCGATCGTTTACATTACCTGGTGACCCAGCTCGCTGGACGAGCCTACTAACCCAAGTTATTAAGCGATACGGGTTATTAATGAATCCCATTTAAGTCTCACATTAACAGACTCACTGGGATTCGCATTTGAGTTTGGAGGAGCCGACCATTCGGCATAACAATTGGTTACTAATCAGCATCAAATAATAATTAATTAAAAGTTAATTAATTTCAAAACATATTGGTGGAGATATTAAAATATACCTGAGCTAATAATTCCTACAGCTGTCAGATTGTTGATGGTCACAGTGAAGACTTGCTGGTCAGGATCATCTCTGACTCACACTTTACCCTCCAGTGGAGAGTCAGTGTGTACTATGGGAGTACATGACCTCACATTATACCCTCTGCACCAGTATTTCACATGAGTTTTATATCTGTCACCATAGGAACATGGGATTGTTACAGATCATCCTCTCTGTACACAGGCCCATTTCACTGTAGACACACTGTCAGCACCTGTGGGGAAAATAATTAACTGAATAAGGATTTTCCATCTTATGACATCTCTAAGTAATTATGCTTGGTTTGTGTAATACTTAGATTAGGTCATGTGTAATTAACAGAACAGTGATAATGTATAAAAGTCAAAGACCATCATTTTACTATAAGAACAAGGAAAACAAAACTAGTGTCTGATCTTGGGAAGGGCTTCAGCAGGATGTGGGATCGGGAATCTGAGCCTGGCAGTGTGTTCTAGGGTCTGAGAGGAAAACCAGGACCTTAAATCCCTAGTAAAAGGCCTAGATGAGGGTTTCCGGTAATGGCGGCTTGCTGAGAAGACGTGCCCACTTCTGCTCCGCTATGTTTCTGTAAAATCCTGAATAATACTCGTTTATTGGACGTTGAACAAGACCAGTAGTGATGCCTCTCTCGCAAAAGAAACTTGGTAAAAACATTAGTAGACCGACTCAGTCGAAATTGTCTAACTTCACTTCTAAGTCGAGCTCCGAGGCTAGCTGTGAAGCTAATGTTAGTGGTGAAGATAGCGAGAATAATACCAACACCTGTCAGGTGATGGAGGAGAAAATTGACAAGCCAAATGAGAGGGGAAAGACGGTCGAAAGCTTAGACGCAGTACTGGCGGCTATTGCAAACTTGAAATCGGATTTTTCCTCCAAACTGGACGGTATTTTGTCAGCAATAGAGACTGTGAGGAAGGATGTTAATGAGTGTGCTAAACGGGTCGGTGAGGCGGAGGCCCGGATATCTGCAGCAGAAGATAGTATCACCACCTTGGAAGCAAAGGCACGGACTCTTGAAAATAACAACAAAGATCTCGAAGACAAAGTGCTGGATCTGGAGGCCAGATCGCGACGTTCTAACTTGAGACTTGTTAACCTGCCCGAGGGCGCGGAAGGAGAGGACGCGTGCGTCTTCTTGGAAAACTGGCTGCCGGAGGCTCTGAACTTGGCACCGCTACATACCGCTCTGACGCTGGAGAGAGCTCATCGGATCGGCCAGAAGAATACGTCAAACACCGCTGCACCGAGGACAATGATCATGAAGTTCCTAAATTACAAGGATAAAATGACCGTGATAAGAGCTGCCAGGGCAAAGGGACAGATTCTTTTCAAGAACCGTCCGGTGAGATTTTATGAGGACCTGGCGACCGGTGTACACAGAAAACAGAAAGAGTTTAACGCCGTGAGACAACAGCTTCGCTCCATGGGGATCCGGTACGGCATGATTCCTCCCGCGCGACTGATAGTGACATACAACGGAAAGTCTCGCATCTTTAACCAGCCAGGTGAAGCGGAGAATTTTGTGAAGGCTCTGAGGTCAGAAAGTGGACTGGGTTGAGAATGTAATCATTGACATGCTGTGTGTTGGCATGAAGGAATAATTACTGAGCTTTAAGTTTTAAAAGAAGAGTGAAAGAGAAAGGCCAATTTGTTATATTTGTTTATCGGTCCAGAGGCTTACAGCTACTATTAGTAGCCTAATTTTCTTAATGTATCCAATAACGAGTTTTTCTGTTTATGTAGCGGGGTGGGGTAGGGGGGAAAGGTGTTTAGGCATAGTCGGTTGATCCTCACTTTTGGGTGGAACAACCTTTAGCTGTTAGACAGGTACCAGTATATATAGGGGGAGGGAAATGGGTACCAAAGTTCAAGTTAAAGGGGTATGTTCAATACTTATTGTTGTGGGTGTAGTTTTTGACATTCAGATGTTATTTGTTTCTCTATCCTTTAATATTTCAAATGTGTTGGGAAGCTCATTTAGTGCTGTGTGTTATGTCTGGTGGAATAAGAATTAAAATTTCTTCTTGGAACTGCAGAGGACTACAAAAACTGGAGAAGGTAAAACAAGTAATGACTAGGGTGAAATCTATGCACTCTGATATCATGCTACTTCAGGAAACACACCTGTTGTCTAGTCAAGAGGCGAAGATTAGGAGGAGGTGGCAGGGCAGTATATATTCTGCACCCTTCACCTCTCAGGCAAGAGGTGTTATGATTTTGATCCACAAATCTATACCATTCCATGTGACAAGGGTTATTAAAGACAAGGCGGGGAGATATATTATTTTACAGGGCACACTTATTACGGAAAAAATAATCCTGATAAATATCTATGCTCCAAACATTGACGACCCAAAGTTTTTTCATAATCTTTTTTTGACAGCATCATCTCTGTCTGGTAGCTTTATTATAGGAGGGGATTTTAATTGTACATTGAATCCAGAATTGGATAGGAGCTCAGGTATTGATTTCTCGCATCCTAAAAGTAGACAAACTATTCAACATTTTATGAAAGAACTTGATCTGAGGGATATTTGGAGGGATATGAACCCCAAGGTCTTAAAATACTCCTGCTACTCAAATACACTTTTTTTTTTTTTTTTTTTTTAGTTTCTGGCAATATGAGGTACAAAATAAAGGATTGTCACTACGATAGCATTTTAATATCTGACCATTCGCCAAACTCATTAATATATGAAGGTTTAAGACTAAAAAGAGATCCCCCTAGATGGAGATTTAAACAAAAATAGACAATCAAATAAATATTTATTTTGAAACTAATACGGATTAAACGTCACCCTGCACAAGGTGGGAAGCATTTAAGGCCTACGTAAGAGGTCAGATTATTAGTTTTACAAGTTATAGAGCAAACCAAACTTATAAGAAAACAAAAAAGTTGGAGGCGGAGATTGAGCTGCTTGAGGGAGAATACTTTCAAACCTTTTGTCCAAGAGTCCATCAAAAGCTTTTATTACTAAGAACACAGTATAACGAACTTTCTGCTTCTAAAGCAGCCTCACATCTTTTGCGTCTTAAACAATCATTCTATGACCAAGGGGAAAAGCCCGGGAAATTATTAGCCTGGCGCCTCCGACAATTACAAAATGAGAAAAACATTACTTCAGTTGTAAACAGTGATGGACAGATCATTGTTGACCCTCTAGGAATTAATGAAACTTTTAAGTTTTTTTTTTATGAAAAACTATACAGCTCAGACATAACACATATGGGACAAGAGCAAAATCTCTTCTTAGATACCCTTCAGATACCTAGCATTTCAGAACTAATAAGTGCAGACCTTAATACACCTATAACAAAGGAGGAAATATCTATAGCAATATATCATTTGAAAACAGGTAAAACCCCAGGCCCAGATGGGCTGCCGACAGAAATTTATAGGAAATTTAAAACTAAATTGCTGTCCCCTCTTTTTGACATGTTCGCGGATTCATTTGAGAAGGGAATCCTTCCGGCTTCATTAAGAGGAGCTCTGATAACTTTACTACCCAAACCAGGTAAACCGTGCAATAAATGTGGAAACCTAAGACCAATAAGTCTTCTTAATGTGGATTTAAAGATACTTTGTAAAATTTTGGCTCGAAGACTGGAGAGATTCTTACCTGATCTAATTCCCTGTGACCAGAATGGGTTTATTGCAGGTAGACAGGGATTTCATAATGTGAGACGAGTGTTGGATATTCTTCATAATCAGGAAGGAAAAACAGACAATGCTTTACTATCACTGGATGCCAAAAAGGCCTTTGATAGAGTTGAGTGGCCCTACTTATTTGAAATATTAAAAAGATTTGGCTGTGGGGATAATTTCTGTCGGTGGATTAGACTTCTATATAATGAACCATATGCTGAAATACTGACAAATGGAATTATATCTAAACCATTTGAAATTAAACGGGGATGTAGGCAAGGGTGCCCTTTGTCCCCCTTATTGTTTATTTTAGCAATTGAACCGTTTGCCATTGCGGTGCGGTCTCATAAAAACATAACTGGTTTATCAGTAAATCAACAGGAACATAGAATTGCTTTATTTGCAGATGATGTCATCCTTTTTTTGGAAAAACTGAAAGATTCTATCCCAGCCTTGTTGGATTTATTACACACATTTGGACGGATATCAGGATATAAAGTGAACAAAGAAAAATCTTCATTAATGATACTTAACTCAGAAGAGAGAAGAAGTGCCGGAAATTCTTTCCAATTCAAAATGGTAGACTGTTTTACCTATCTCGGGATTAGGATAGTGCCATGTTTGAGAGACATTGTTGGAGCTAACTACACCCCTATGATAAATTCCATCATCTCATCTGTAGATAGATGGAAACCCTTGCCCTTGTCACTTATAGCAAGAATTAATGTTCTTAAACTAAACATAATGCCCAAACTTCTGTACTTGTTCCAGAACATTCCATTGTCACCTCCTGCTAATTTATTCTCACACCTGAAAAAAATGTTTGTACGTTTTTTGTGGAATAATAGACGACCGAGGCTGCGTTTATCACTCTTGTACTTACCGTATGAAAGAGGAGGCCTCAAATGTGCCAATCCACTTTGGTACTATTGGGCAGCTCAATTGAGGACTATGATGTATTATTTTACAGATAAATCCCTCCCGCCTTGGATGAATATTGAAAACTGCTCGGTACCTCTTCCCCTTCCCCAATACCTATATTCAGCAAAAGTCAAAATGTTGAAAAAAAAGACAAAAAATCCTATAGTCAGAAATATGATTATAATCTGGTATCAGGTTAAGAAATATCTGGGTGAATCCACCTCTCTCGCACGCTTCAGCCCAATATGGGGTAATCATTTTTTCCCTCCAGGCAGAGCAGACCCTGGTTTTAGGAAGTGGGCTGACAAAGGTTTAAAGACAATAGGGGACCTCATGGGATCAGAGGATGAGACTTTGATGTCATTTGAGGAGTTGATTGCCAAGTATGATATTCCATGCAAACATCGATTTAAATATCTACAAATGAGAAACTTTATTGGATTATCTCAAAATCAATGCTTGTCAATCCCTCCGTTATCCACATTGGAAACAGAAATGAAAAAAGATTGCTTTGGAAAGGGAATAATCTCCAAACTATATAATATATTAGTAGAGGGTTCCCCTGAATCTTCTTTAGGGAAACTTAATGCCTGGAGGGAAGACTTACAGGAGGACTTATCCTCCGAAGACTGGGAGGAGGCATGTGCTGAAGCACAAACACAAACTACCAGTACCCGTCTTAAAGTACTGCAATATAATTGGCTAATGAGGACATATGTGACTCCAAAAAAGCTTAATAAGTATAATGGTGATAGCCCAGACTTGTGTTTCAGGTGTGGAGAGGAGAAAGGGACATTCTTCCACTGTATCTGGGAATGCAATAAAGTACAATTGTTTTGGAAAGAGATCAAACAAGCTCTGGATACTATATTGGGTATACAATTAGATCTTGACCCTAAACTATTTATTTTAGGTTTATATCCTGATGGACATCTTATGTCTAGAAAGATAATTACCGCCATGGACTTATGTCTACTGTTAGCAAAAAGAGTCATAGCACTCTCATGGAGGAAGACCAGTAAACCAAAACTCATTAACTGGATAAAGGAACTGTCCACAACTTTACCTATGGAGAAAATTACTTACATTGTCAAGGGAAAACTGTCACTTTTTCAAAACATTTGGGGTCCCTTTATGCAATATATGGAAAATGTGGATCTTAGTAGTATTGTGAATGAGGCAGATGAGATGTAATTGATGTCGGCCCTCTGCAGCTTCCTAAACTAAAAAAATTTGAGTTTGTAATTTTGAACAATACAGAACAGTACAATTGAGGTGGAGTTGAGCAACCCTTGGAAAATAGAGAAACTTATTTGTTGTTGGGGTTTTTTATTTATTTATTTATTTATTTATTTATTTATTTATTTTTTATGTTTTTTGGGGGTTTTCTTGGGCTTTGTGTTTTTCTTTTATTTGATTAAGTTATTATTTACAGGTCATATTTTGTACTTCCACCTAAATATTTTTCTATCATCTTTTAAATGTCTGATTTGCAAGGAAGGTTGATTGATTGTTATACAATAATTTAGTTGCCTTGGATGCTCCTTTCGATGTGGAAGCACTCAAACTTCTGTAATTTCTGTATTTTTTTAAATTTTAATAAAGATATTGTTGGAAAAAAAAAGGCCTAGATGAGGTGAATGAATGGGCTTGTCACTGTGTGGGATGGCCACACCCCTTCAGTACTATGGCCTTATTTGTAAACATATCCAGTCCTGTGATACAGGCCCTCTCATATTCCCTCTATACATGCTTCCTTTGGGCTCTATTTGTGAACGTTATTATGTAAAATATCATTGCTATGCTGGTGATACGCAGCTCTATCTGCCATTAAAACCTGGTGACTGCTGCTCTCTGGTGGCCCTTTCTAACTGTCTGGAGGATATTAAGAACAGGACAGCAATGACTTTCGTCCAGATTAATGAAAACAAGACAGAGGTAATGAGTTTTGGTCACTGTTCATGATCTCAGAGAACAATTAGGGCCTCATTCAGAAAACTTCCAGTCACATACTAAAAATCTTGGTGTCATCTTTGATTCATCACTGAGTTTGATAAACAAATAAATGCTGTTGTGAAGGGGTGTTTCTGTCAGCTGAGTTCAATAGCCTGGCTTAAACCACACCTTTCAGCCAAAGACCTGGAGAGTTACTCCTGCTTTTATCCTGATTGGGTTACTGCCGTTCTCTGTACCCAGGTTTACCAGAAGCATCTTTATTCTGACTACACCTTGTTCAAAACGGTGCTACCAGGCTCTCAACAAAAAATAGACACCAAATTTCCCCTGTGTTGGCTGCATTGCATTGGCTACCTGTTAAGTTTTGAGAATTTCTGAGAATACAGTTTAAAGATTTCTTATTTCTTTCTAAGGCGATACATGGCATAGGTCCCCAGTCCGTCTCGGAGCTAATTCAGCCTTACACCGCTTCTTATTAGATGCATCTCTGTACTGACCCTGCACACACAGGAACACATTTTATTTATCTATTTAATCTGACTATTCTGCTTTGCACATCATGTATTTAACATTTATAGTGATTTTATATTTATTACTAGATTATTGTATAACTTTTGCACTGTTTTTTGAACTTGGTTGTTGCTTAGTCTTGTTTTTCCATGGAGCACCATTATACCAAAAAGAATTCCTTGTAGGGTCAACCTACTTGGCAATAAACCACAGTCTGATTCTGATTATTTTTTGTGTAACATTGTGTAACATTGGCCAATGTCTCTACTTTTACTATATATTTATATTATTTTGACCTACAGCACTTTGGCACAACATAGATTGTTTTTAAATGTGCTATAGAAATAAAAATAATTCAACTTGATATAGAAACATATTTCAAGTCATCCATCTTGCCGAGATGGGGGTTGCGCTGTGACCCCTGGTGGACAAATTATGCAGCAACAGCACTCATATCATGGTTGAAAGTTCTGTCTTCAGTCTCTCTGTTTCTTTTTAGTTATCATTAATTGGCCATTATAAACCAAATGCTGATAGCGATTTATCACAGACTCCTGCATTAATGAATTAAAATATTCATGATGAATAAAGAAGATGAATTGGCGCTAATGTGTATTTTTACTGTGTTATTGATGAGATAAATATTACAGTACATGGATCGCTCTGGTATCTCAGAAATTGTCTCCATTTTTTCATACAAATTTATCATTAGTACATTAGTGCTTGCAGTTCACAAATGCTTTGGCCTACAAACAATTTGGTTCGCAAAAACTAAATTTGGTCAATGAACAAACTCGACCAGATTCCTTTTTTTATACTAGTGTAACACCGGCAGGGCGCATATCCCAGCATGCCCCGCGTACAATTGTAAATAGAAGGACCACGACAGGCACCCAACAAGCACCGAACCCAAATACACAGATGGGAAACACAATGTTGTCAGAAGCTGAACTGCGAAATGCAGATGCAGTGATAGATTTACACAAACTAAATACACGTTAGGAGCGGACAGGGTATACACACAAGACATGGGCAAAGTGTAAAGTGAGGTAGACCTTCAACAGCACGTCAGTCCATTGCAGGGCAATGGAAGCTGGAGAAATGCCATGTGAACAGCAGAAATGTGGTCATACAGGATGTGAGGGTGAGACTGTGTGCTGTATACAGAGGGTCTGACCTCACGGCTTTGTTTCAGTCTTTAGTATTGTGATGACATTGTGATAGCCCAGTGATAACTATACTGGATGGGTGGTACCCCTTCAAAGAGCAAGGGGAGATGGGATACCATTGTGGTATGCAAGCAGGTCCTCAGGGTTGTCACACATGTTTTTCTGAGGTGTACACTGCTGGTTGCTTGAGCCCCTGGATGAGACACTGGTCAGTGCCCTGCAGAATCGCTGTGGGCAGTGTGAGGACTTCTGCCCTCTCAGTTAAACAATAGGTGCAGGGACTGAGTCAAATGAGTCTCTCTGCATCCTGCTTAATGATATCAAGGGGTTGTGTAGGCGTGTCTGTGCTCACATGGCTCTATCAGTACAGAGTGAACTGGCCAGGGATCAGTTTATCTAGACACTTAACCCCAGATAGCTCACATTCAGACACAGCCAACCCCTCTGCGGCCCTAGACGAGGCCCTGGAACTGGCTTTGGAGAGAGAAATTGTGGGCAGCAAGGTGGCGGGGAACGAGGCGGGAGAAATCAACCAAGCTGTAAACGCCAAAGGGCTTGGAGGACCCAGGCCCTCAGGTTTACTTCCTGGAGGCAGACTGCCTGTAGGCTGACAGGCAGCAGCACCCCCCCCCACCCCTCAATCCTCAGACAGTGTCCCAAGTTCACCGCCACCCAGGGTTCCGCCAAGGGCACGCATAGCCGGGAAGATGTGGGCCAACAAGGTTAATTTCCGGAACTTCCTTGTTGACACCGGGGAGGTGGCCCTGCTGCCACCTGCTGCAGAGGTGGTGACTATGGATTGGACTCACAGAGGCAACTTCTGTCACATACCCACCATAGTGATGTGAGTCGCATGTACTGCCCTAGTCCATACAGGTTCCACTGCAACCCTGGTGAGACCAGACACTGTCTAGAACTGACATTGGTGCAGGTGAGAACAATGACTGGTGACCTGGCCCCTTTAAGAGGGACGGGGTTGTTCCCTTTTGACATGGGGGGTTTAGTTGTGAATAGTAACTATGTGGATGGCTGACATGCTCGATCCCTCCATCCTGGGCCTGAATTTCCCCCGGAGCACGGCATGTGTGCTGGACTTTGGGCACAACATGCTGAGATTCCCTGCGGTCCATGTGTACAGTGGGGCCGCTGGCCCCGCAGCCTCTGCAGCTGACTGCCCACCCCTTACTGCCACTGGGCCTGTACCTCCACATCAGCTAGAGATCCCTTCCTCTGCTACAGTCACATGGGCCCCTGAGCCCACATGTGTCCCCTCCAGTGTAGCGCTGCAGCCTCACTCACTTCACTGGAGTCTAACGGGGTTTATCAGAGCGACTTACCTGAAGCTGCCATTGGAGGAGCCCATGATGACCACACGGTTGCCCTTGTGCCACTGCAATCCCACTGCCCTGGTCCTCTACCTCACACCATTGATCCCCTGCCCCACCCATACGGTTGTGTGCCTCTTCAGGTTTGCAGCCTCCTCCTGCACTGAGCGGCCATTTCAGAAGTTTAATTATTTAATTATACAGTAATACACACGTTTCCAACCATTAAAAACATTATCCAGACTTAAAGTCACTTGAATAAAAATATTTAAAAACTTGTTAGCATTTCAATATAGTATCTGGTTGGACTGTGTACTTCCTCTTTGTTTACATGGTTAACATAACACTCACAGCACAAAGTATGCTGTCCTCAGCATTCGTATCTCCGCAACATTCCAAAGATCCATCATAGGCCTTTAGTCTAAAAACAAGCTAAAATGGTCACTGAGAACCTTTGCGTCCATTGATTTCCATCAGCTGTGTTTGGAAAGTTCGAAAGAATTTCTGAGGCTACTGAACAGAGCCAGGGTTGCCAGCTCTCACCCATCTGGTGTGACACTCACACCTTCAGACTCTCACGCTCACGCAAGAAATCTTATTAAATCTTAGGGCAAATCTATATTATTTCATTATAAACCTAAAATTCGCTATATCAAATGCACTGGGGTACTTTGAAAACCCTGCAAACTTTTTACAAGGTAATAAAACTGTTACGTACATGTAAATCTGTGTGCATACTTGTTTCAAACTGAAAATCTTATGCCAGCCAGCTAAACAAATTAGACAACCCTGCTACAGGGCTCTCTGTTCAGTTTTCGCTGAATGCTAAGGCTTCCCAGGCAAGCTACTGACCCTCCAAATTTCACAGACCTCTCGGCCACCCAGTAATCTGTAACTTTAGTGCTGAAAGCCTGACAGTGAGTGTATCATGTGAGGCAGCTGTGGAAATACAGACTCTCGTCTGTGCCACAAAAAACCTTCTACAGCGGCAATGTGGGATCTGTGCTCTCCGGGAGCATAACTGCTCGGTACGGCAGCTCCAGCTCTGAGGGCCGCCGAGTCCCGCTGAGGGTGATACGATGCGCCCAGAGAATCACCAGGACAGAACTGCCGCCCTGCATAAGTCCCCGGGGCCTTATGGCCGGGACTGAGAGGCCGAGGAGAAGCTTCTACCCCCGGCCAGTAGGATCATTAACATCACAGATTAAAAGCTAAAATATGCTATAACTACAATCTGTACTTTAAACATTTCTACATATTTTTTATACATTTTCATCTTTACTTTTTATATACCTTTTATTGTTATATTTTCTTATTATCTTTCTGTAGTTTCAGTTAATTCACGTTGTTTAATTTTGATGTCTTTTTACTAGTGTGTTTATTACACCGACTGGAGTAACGACAATTTCATTTCGCTGCCAGTGTACCACTACATTTGTACGACAAATAAAAATCTTGAATTTATTGTGTTACCCCCATCACATTATTTAATGTGTTCCTCATGAATTTCATTGTTTTCCTCAAAATAAACACGTATTCCAATTTTGGTTCTTGCAACACATTTCCAAAAAAGTTGGGACAGGAGCGATTTAGGGCCAGTAGTGAGGTAAATTGGTTAAATAATGATGTGATTTGAAACAAGTGATGTCAACAGGTGATTGTAATTATGATTTGGTACAAAAGCAGCACAAATACGTGAGAAAATTATTGAAATGTTTAAAAACAATGTTCCTCAAAGAACGACAGGAAGAGATTTGGATATTTCACCTTCATCAGTGCATACCATAATTAAAAGATTGAAGGAATCTGAAGCAATTTCAGTGCGTAAAGGACAAGGAAGCAAGCCTAAGTTGAACTACCGTGATCTCCGATCCCTCAGCATCCCACTGCATCAAGAATCGTCATTCATCTATAAGCGATATGACCACATATGACTACTTTGGCAAACCTTTGTCAAGTACCACAATACGTAGTTACATCCACAAATGCCAGTTAAAACTGTACTGTGCCAAAAGCAAGCCCCATCTTAACAGTGTCCAGAAGCGCCGTCGGCTTCTCTGGGCTCAGAACGCATCTGAGTTGGACCATCACACAGTGAAAACGTGTACTGTGGTCAGATGAATCAGTATTTCAGGTATTTTTTGTGAGAAATGGATGCCGTGTGCTCCAGACCAAAGAAGAAAAGGATCACCCAGACTGTTACCAGCAATAAGTCCAAAAGCCAGGGTCTGTCATGGTATGGGGTTGTGTCAGTGCCCTTGGCAAAGGTAACTTGCAGTTCTGTGATGGCACCATTAATGCTGAAAAGTACATAGAGATTTTGGAGCACAATATGTTACCTTCAAGAAGACATTTTTTCCAGGGACGCCCATGCATTTTTCAACAAACAATGCGAAACCACATTCTGCACACATTACAAAGTCCTGGCTGTGGAGGAAGAGGGTATGGGTACTTGACTGCCTGCAGTCCCGACCTGTCTCCAATAGAGAATGTGTGGTTCATTTTGAAGCGCAATATGTGACAACGAAGACCCCGTACTGTTGTCCGCTTTAAGACTTGTTTGCAGGAAGAATGGGACAAAATTACACCTGAAACACTACATCACTTGGTGTCTTCAGTCCCTAAATGTCTTTTAAGTGTTGTGAAAAGGAATGGCGACATTACAAAGTACTAAATGCTTTACTGTCCCAACTTTTTTTGAAATGTGTTCTAAGAACCAAAATTGGAATACGTGTTTGAAAAAGAACAATGAAATTCACGAGGAACACATTAAATAATGTGCTGTTGTATTGTTTTCAATGTAATACAGGTCAAAGATAATTTAACAAAGTGCTGTTTTCAGTTTGATTTTCATTTTACATACCATCCCAACTTTTTCTGATTTGGGGTTGTAAAATGTGAACACAAAAGCTTTTTTTGTGTGAACATTATAAAACAGATTAATTCGTATTAAACAATTTCAAAGACATAGACATCTAATATGTGTGTGTCTGTGAGAGAGAGCATTTCAATTAATGCCTATAGTTCAATATTTGTTATATGTGCTGAATTTCATGGTCATCATTTTGGAAAAAAAGCTACCTAAACCATACGGGACTTAGAAATGGGTTAAAACTGACAGGACGATACCAGATATCAAATTGTATGGTTAGGATGAATGTACTGTTAATCATCAGCACCATTGGAGGAGTCATGCATGGTGAGGCAGGGGGATATCTGTACATTAATGGGCGATGCATTACTGGGGATCTTTGGCGCCACCTTTTGACCAGTTACAGTCGTCATCAACATTAAAAAAACATTTCCATTTCCACTGCGTGAAAAAACAAATTGCACCCTATTTATAGAGTGGGAGACTACTTTTTGCAAGGATTTATATCTCCTGAAATTGCTTCTTCACAGATAAGCACCAGAATGTTCTTTTCCCAGATGGTAGTAGGGACAAAATCTCCTACCACTGATAATTCTGACCATACACAAATTTTTATTTTTCTGCGTCTTGCGATTTTATCGTATCAAAAATAACCAGTAAATCCTATTATTATCCTGCTACCCCCACTCTACCAAAACTCATGAAATGATATGATACATTTGGAGGAGGAAGATTTCTAATTGATCCTTTATACCCACCAACCAGACCAGTATAAGAAGCTGTATGATGTAAAGCCTCTTTAAATGGGTACAGACTACTTCCGTTTATTGTAATAAGTATCTCATAAATTTGACTTTACACTTTTGCATGGTATTGATAGATTTTGAAAGTTAATTACTTAACACAATTCTTATTAAAATTGTTCATTATACAACCTGAATGTCTCAAGGTAGCACATTAGTACAAAAGACGCTGTATGATGTATTATTGTAGCAGTCAGATGTTATTTTAACCAATGTACAGGTTTACCTTTAATTTAATTCTACAAACATAATCAAAATCACTTGTGAAAAAGACATTTAGTCATTTACTAAGGCAGATACAACCTGTGGAAGCACAGCTAAAAGCATACCATCACCCATTATAGAGTGACCCATTGTCTTTGTAACTGAGTAATCACAACTAAGTGCAATTTACTATAATGAAACTGTACACAGAAACTGTAAAGGCAAAGGTAATTTATTATGATGAAATGCTTCCAAAATGCCCAGTGTGCTTCAGCGTTTCTCCTTTTCTCCAGTCGTCGACAGGTCCTGTGTTTATTAGGTGATCTGTGATGTAGGAGATCCTGAGAATGACTGCTGCTCCAAGGATGATTGGCAGGTGGCTTTTCCCAGGAACAGCGGGCTGGAGATGTAAAGGTGGGATGGAGAAAATAAAGTGTAGGGGAATACAGAGTACAAACAACCATAAGAAACACACGGCCCATGGCCATATGTCCACAAGACAACCACCCGCCCAACCCGAGAGGGAGCCTACGAGGGACTAAGGGGGGCCCAACCCCTGTAAAAGGAGGTCCGCAGAGGGGGGACAGACAGCGAGCCCCCCAGTCCCTCCCGCAAGCCCTCCACCGAGGGAAGCGGGTCCAGGGCCAAAGGGCCCCATCAACCGGGAACACTCCCCTGGCGGACGGTCCCCCCAGCCCGCTCCCCGGCAGGACGGATCACCGCCCACTGTAGCGACCCGGCACGTCCCCCCCCTCCCCGACACTGCAGGATGATCTAAGGGAGACCCATACAAACAAAGTGCACCCCCCCCCCCACCACCCAGGAGCGGACCTGCGTCAACCGGGGAGCGGCAGACCCCCCGCCCAGCCCAGACCGAACCCTACAATTCGCCTAGAAGGGCTCAGAGCATCCCTAGATACCCCGGACCGCCTGCCAGGGCCCCACCACGGCGCAGCAGAGCCAAGGACCACCCAGCCCGCAGCCCACAAGAGGAGACGGCCCACACCGGCCAGGGCCATCTTCTACCTGCTGGGCCACCCCACACGCGCAGGGCCAGAGACAGAGAGTTAGGGGGGACCCCTCAGCCCCCACTGATTCCCCGTCCCATGTTAATGTGAAGTGTGCATGTACAAGTGTGAGAGAGTTGTGTGTTTATGTCTACAATGCATTAAAATTAGTGGGTGCAGATCGAGTATGAGGGCCCCACCACTGGCAGATGGCAGAGTCCCCCATCCCCCTCCCTGCACCCCAAGGCCCTAATGTAGCATGGACTGTGTATATAACTAAAGTGCAAAAAGCAGGTGAACAGTCGAGGCACGGGCACCCCACCGCTGGCAGACGGCAGAACCCCACCTGCCTATACCCACCTCCTCAGCCCTAGTGTCATGTGGTGTCTAATGTGCAAGTAAAACCTCCCCACTGCCCCTCAAAGCTCTAGTGTTGTATGAAATGTGATGTCCGGCCCAGGGGAGCAATAAGGGCGTGCAGGAGTGGGCCCCCCCCGGCACCGGGGCCAGATCCCCGACTGGCCCCGATTAGTCCTCATCCCTGACCCCACACAACCGGCAGGGGCGGCCAACCGAGGGGGTTCAGGGGCGCCACATTAACAATTGTTAATAAACATTCCACTATACATCTCAAAATTTAGCACACTTAATTCATTATCTTTGATACTGTTTCAAACATTTAATGTTCCCCAAACAGCAGCAGAAGAACCACAGCTTCATCTTCCTTGTATTTTGGCTCTTCTCTGTGTCAAGAGCTCTACAAGCTCAACTTTAATATTAATTTTCCACCACTTCTACATCTTCTATCTATACCAGACCCACATCTATCTCTACACCGCCAGTTTCCTCTCTGAAGAGTCTCAGAAACAATGCCAGCATTGCCTATCACTCTCACACCCTCCCCTCCCTTACACCAGTCCGTCACACCTCCCAGTCCCCCCATAACCTCCCCAGCCTGGACAGTGGGGGGTGTCGCTGGTGAGCACTCCTCCAAACCTTTCCTCTCTCCCCAGTCGATCACCTCGTCCCACAGGTCCCAGGCTCCCCAGTGCTGGTCGTTGGTCCAGGAAACAGCTTTCGGAATTTTCATTCTGGTTAACATAATTAACTAGCCGTCTGTGATACTCTCAAAGCCAAACTAGACACTGTGTATTTTCAACGTACTCCAGACATTTGCTAAATGCTATTCACCAAGAATGCCTATGGAAAGGGATGGAGCCTTCATTGGCTGCTCGTGGCATCGAGGCTACTCCGATAGAAGCGGCCAAATTGCTAAAACTGTTTCACAACCTATACAGTAACGCTGGCGAAATCAGGACGCTGCTTCGGTACGTTATAACATCGCCATGGTAATGAACCCAGCAAACGGTTAATCTTACTTCAACAACATGGGACATTTAAAAAGTAAACGTATAGGGGCTCTTTTCAGAATAACATCTTCAGATGAAACGCATTACGACAGACCGGATGAGTAAAACCAATCATATCAACCATAAGGCTTGTTGTTTTTAAGTTTAACACAATTATTTTCTCTTACAATTTAAATATAAACAATCACATTACGAAAAATGGCCACAGCATCTACAGTTTAAGCTACTAATTTTAAATATATTTCAATTATATTTTGCGGCAATATTTGCATGAACTATATCACGACATACAATGAAATATATAATTAACTATGCTAACAAAACATAATCTGAAGAAATAGCAAGAAACATACGAAGAGATGCTTCTCACCGCTGCGCCATCGCTCTGTCAGAAAGTTTATGTTCAAACTGCACTGATTTTGTTTCTATGGAAACCAGCGAAATTTTTCATTGGTCGAAAGGATGAAGATATGTACTGACGCCATTTTCAACGAATGAAAACGAGAATTAATTGTCAGGGCGGGACGAATTTGAAGGTGAACCAATCAATAGTAGTATGTTTAGCTCGTGCTTGTTTTGGCTGAGCGTGATTGGATTTGTTGATCTAACCGCCTTCAAGCCCGTAAACCATGTATCTACTTGTCAATGGGAAACCACGCAGTTCTGTCTATTAATACTGACTGTAATTTTTTTATGACATTATGTCTTTGCTATGCAGTATTACGGTAATACGTAATACCGCGATGTTTGGGGTGCCCCGCTGTTTTTTTTCCACAGCTGGTGAACGCAATTAGCATTTTAGCCACGTTGGTAGGTCTGCTTTTGAGAAAGAACACTATAGTTCTTGTTATTCACATTCTGTGTCCTGGTGTTTTTAATTTCTCATAATGTGAACAAAGATATGTCATATACAAGTTTTTTGAGAGACTAAATTTTGGTTTGATTTATAATTTATTTAATGGTAAATAAAGTTCTTATATAGCTATTTTAGAATTAGTGCAGTCTTTCGTTTAGAATTAGCGCAATATTCTTAAAAACTGCATGTTCAAAGCAAACGCCATGCCATAATAACTGCTTTACAGATATTTCATTCAGGAATCTATGGAGGGTATACTGTAGGTAGGCCTGTTTGTGTGTGTGTGTGCGCGCGCGTTTGGGTGGGTGGTTATGTACATAGTGCTATAAAAACATGTTATTTTGACTTTGTAGGGACATGTTTTCGGTCCCGAAAGTAAGATACTGAATTTTATTAAATTCTGTGAATGCAGTCAAATGAATAATTCAAAAAGTCTTGCATTTTGTTTGGTTGCTTACTGTTACTGCTTGGTAACTACTGCAATGTTTAAGGTTGCCATAGTTAGGATTGGGGTTACGCCCATACAAATGAATGGAGAATCTCCACAAAGATTCAAATACCTAATCTGTGTGTGTGTGTGTGTGTGTGTGGAGTAGGTGTATATTACATTGTGGGGACCAAATGTCCCCCACAATGTGACAAAAACCCCGTTATTTTGATGTTTTGGGGGGCATTTTCAGGTACTCACAAAGATCTGTAAATACAGTCAAAAAACTAAAAATGCCAAAAGTCTTGTATTTGGTTTGGTTACATATGGTTAAGGTTAGGGGTTGGTAGGGGTTAAAGTTGTCATGTTGGGATTACAGTTTTCCCCATAGAAATGAATGGAGAGTCCCCACGAAGATATGATTACACAGCTGTATGTGTGTGTGTGTTGTGTGTGGTATCAGATCAGTCCCTGAGAGTTCAGTAGTCAGGCGCCATGTTTCTGAGTCTGGTTGTGGAGGCCTGAATGCTTTTCCAGATGCCAGAGTGAAAAGATTATGTGAGGGGTGGGTGCGGTCATCCACAATGTTGGTGGCTTTGCGGATGGAGCGTGTGATGTGAATGTCCATGATGGAGGGGAGAGAGACTCTAATAATCTTCTCAGCTATCCTCACTATCCGCTGGTCTTATGATCTGAGGCGAGGCAGTTCCCAATTCAGACCGTGATGCAGCTGCTCAGGATGCTCTTGTCTAAGGAATCAAAAATGTGGTTCCATGGGGTTCCAGACAGTGACCTTTTTTGGAGACAGTGAGACTAAATTTTATACCTAGGTGCACCAGTTATGACATTGGTCAGGTAGGCTGTGGTCTGTTAGTTGGTGACAAGTGGCTGGTGATCCATGCAACCCAAGCAGAAGTGAGCAGAACTTGTATCAGCCAAATAGACAGGAGAAAGCGGATTTTTCATTGGACTTCAGGACTCCTGAGTAACAGATAAAGACAGAGAAACAGCAAAGTTATGGAGAATCAGGAAGTAAGTGCCAGTCTGCGCAGATCTGAGGTCAGTGAGACACACATAAGGCTCCTCTGATGCTCCTCTTCATCCGCTGATGGGCCTCCAGGTGAGAATCACAAATCAAACATAATAACAACTGACACAAAGGCCTGAGGTCAGACCCTCTGTATGCAGCACACAGTGTGTCTGCAGTCTCACCCTCACATCGTGTATGATGACATTTCTGCTTTTTAGATTAAGTGCTTGTCTGAGAATAACTTCTGCATCATGCTAATTATTTAGCTGTTTCGTGCTCATGGGCAAAAGAAAAATGAGGATTAAGTTAAATATATCAGAAATAAATTTCTAATGTGGCTCAAGGCCACAGTAAAGTGGACCATCACATCAAGTAAGTACAAAACAGCCTTTACTAATACGCTAAGGGTTAAAACAACATATAAGATGTGCATAATCTGACAGTATATCAGCGTGAGAGCAAGGCTGGCCCTGGAAGTGGTGTGCATGCAATGGCAGAGCAAAGTTAGAGACACCCGCTAAAAACTTTCATTTCATCTCACTTGCTCCTTTCTTCTTTTTCCTTCATTTTCCTTCTTTTTTTCCCTCCTAATCTGTCCATCCTCTTCGGCCAGCTCACCCACTGCAATACTTTACGGGTTAAAAATGAAATAAATAAATTTTTTTAATTTAAAAAATGAAATCGATCAACATGAGAGGCCTATACAGAGTTTATAGAACCCCTCATGGTAAAGCAAACATGTTTGTCACAGCAGTGCATTCAGACCATGATTCTGCTAAAGCTGCCGGACAGGACAAAGGGAAAAAAAAAGAAGAAGGTGGGGGTCAGTGCAGCAGTGGGTAGTTCAGGTCCAGAATGTAAAAATCCAGACCAAGATTTAGTTTCAACCAAACAGCTGAGTACTCTGTATCAGTGTCATTCTTAAAGTCGTGTTTCAACTTCTGGCAAAGTTCTCCCAGGAGCCTATCTCTGTTGTATGTACAGTCGGCATGTAATTCATTCCTGCCCAGGTCCCTGACAAACAGTTGGAGGCAGAATTACTTGTTATCAGAGTATGAATTTTTACACACACCAGCAGCTGTGACAGAATAAGATATTTCCTTTATACTGCTGCCACATAGTGGACACAAAGAAGACTGCAGTCAATTCTAAAATCAGTCGGTCAACATGCTACCACCACAGACTATAATCGGGAAGTGATCAAACTTCATGGAACAATATGAATATAAACAAACAGATGTAGTAAGTATATTGTGCAAAATGTATCTTCATCTTAACTACGCTGAATGGTGGAGTCCCAGAGTAAGTGATCCTCACCTGGAGGCCCATCAGTGAAGAAGAGGATGAAGAGGAGCATCAGAGGAGCCTTATGTGTGTATCGCTGACCTCAGATCTGTGGAGACTGACACTGACTTCCTGACTCTCCTTAACCTCACTGCCTCCCTTTTTGTGGGTTTTAAATGTTTTAAAAATCATCCATCTATCTTTGATTTTCATAAACTGTTTGTGCACTGATGCATTTCCTGTCTATTTCTTGTCTGTTAAAAGGAAAACAGTTTGATGCTGCTGTTGTCCTGCTCTTACCAGGAATAAATATTTTGATTTCATCTAGAACCTTATCATTTTAGAAACATGATTTCATAGCAAAATTATTGATAGCTGGTCTTCACAGTGAATCATTCATGCTCACAGAGTTTAAACTACAAACAAATTAATCAAATAAGTCTAGTTCTTTTCTAAACTGTTACTTCCTCATATTGCAAATGAGCAAAGAGCAGTGAAATCAGACTTATTCTGAAAAGCAGAAAAGTCGTCATACAGGATGTGAGTGTGAGACTCTGCAGAAACACTGTGTGCTACATACAGAGGGTCTGACCTCAGGCCTTTGTTTCAGTCTTTATTATGTTTTATACAGTTTTAAAATGTCACTGCAGTAGGTCCTTTTCATATGTGTGGATCAGCACAAATCAAGAGGTCCGTTAGGAAGGTGTCTGTATGACAGGGGTGGGGGTATCCTGGGGGGGGGGGGGATGGGTGGGGGCAAAGTCAGGTAATTCACTTCATCTGGGTCTTATCAGCAGTCCTGTGTTTCTCTCAGCACCACAATGATGTTTCACACATAATGGGGTCCGTGGGCCTCCTCAGTTATATTCAGGCTTTCAAAGTTCTTCAATCATAAAAAGTCACATGGATCTGACACTCTGACACTGTTATATTAATTTGTTTAAATTCATTGAAAATACTATATATTACAGCTAGTATTTGGATCCGTCTGCTCTTTATCCGTTCCTCACTGGCATACCTGGGTGTCTGTGCAGTGCTTTCCGGAAGCATCAGAACCATTCATAAGGGAATCTATGTGTGGCTGCCCTCTAGTGGATACACAAAATTCGGCTACTTAAGTAGCTTGACTATATTTCCCTCCTAGTTTAGTTTAGTTCCTAATTTAATTTAACAGATGAAACTGAAGGCAGAGCTGGAAATTAGTTTAGTCATGACTTCAGAAGTTACGCTGACATGGGATTCTGTACAATCAGAGATGAAGCTGCTGGATGGGATGGTCATCGCCTGCTTTTTCTGACTGATGTAGGTCTGGATGTAAAGTTACAAACTGCTTAATGTGTATCAATCTGTTTTATAATGTTCACACAAAAAAAGTGCTTTTAATGTGTCTGCACCTTGTATCTCCCACAATGTGCTTCTGCATTTGATATCTTCTTGACTTGGGGATAAAGAGATTTAACTGGATGGATTTTACTTTTGTGAAGCACTACAGTCCAAAGCTGAACTGATTGTTCAAAGCTTTTTGGTTTTTAAGCAAAACTACTTCATTTAATTTATCTGAAACCCACTTTGCGCCTTTCTAGACTCAACAAAGCATCATTGCCAACAAAATAAGTGAGTTACAGTTAAATCAGGTAAAGAAGTTTCATTTGGAATTTACTGATCCAGGTTTTCAGCACCACGGACAGCAACTAGACTTACTGTCATTTAATGGGAGTGAAAGCAGAAACCAATAGATCACACAGGGATATTTTCATTTGATGGTGTCTTTCTTTTTACTTTTGATATGCCGTCTTCCTCCTTAGCTGATATGTGAGGCTGCTGTCAGCTGAGACAAGCTGGTGTGATTTTACGCAGAGTGATAAGTGGGCAGTCCTGTTTTCGTGTGTTACATTTTCATTTGATGTTGGCCAATATGTATGTGGTACTGTTTCCTCCTTAACTGATATGCACAGGCTGTTGTTAGCAGAGACAAGCTGGTGTATTTGTACCGCAGATTGAAAAGTGGGCGTTCCCGATTACATCACTCTTTTAAAGAGTCCCTGATTGGTGGGCTCTGACGAGGAGGGGTGACCTAAAAACTCCAAACCATTTATCCATCCATCCATCCATCCATTTTCCAAACCGCTTATCCTACTGGGTCGTGGGGGGTCCGGAGCCTATCCCGGAAGCAATGGGCACGGGAACAAACCTGGATGGGGGGCCAGCCCATCGCAGCCAAACCATTTAAGTTTGTGAAATTCATTTTTAATAATTACCAATTTCAGAAAAATATGAAATGTTTTGTAAAGTATCAATTTATTAATCATGTATTTAAACAAATTATGACCAGTATAAAAGACACATACAAAACTGTACAAAAGTCTTGGGCTGTCGAAGAAAATGATGTTCAAATGATCTTCATCTTGGTCTAGAATTATAATATTTTGTCCGTCAAAGTGTGGCAGCTCAGTCATTTCAAAATCTCTTCTAAAGTTAGTAAAACATTTGCACCAACCATCCAATAGACCTATATCTTTTTATAACACAACTCCTATGGCTAATCAATGCATCATTAACATTTTGTCACGGGAGACGGCAGTGATCGCGGGCAGAGCGGCGATCATGCGGGCAGGCGGGTAAGAAGCAGGCAGACAGCCGAGAATCAGGGCAAACGAGGGGTTTAATCTCAGGGACGAGGGCACGAACATCAACTGACATCAATGACGGACAAAGGACTCGGGTAAGACACGGACTGAAATACACAGGACTGAGCAAATTAACTAGATACAGCTGGGTACAATCGGGAGAAAACACGTGGGTAATCAGGGGGCGTGGCACACAGGAGGAGCGGACGAGCCGGGCATGACACATTTGTTTAATTTAATTAATTAATTAAGTGAGCTGGTGGCAGAATTTAACAAATACATGGAATGGCTGGGGTGCCCCTGAGGAGAGGTTTAGGATCCAAAGCGTGGTTCACCTAGCGATCCAACAAGGCATCAGTAACTTTATGGAGAAAAGAAGAAATTCTTGTTAGTTTTTATTGTGTCACTTTTAATTTGCATATATTTTTATGATAATTGTGTTTTTGTTCTGAGCAAATATACACAACCCAATTAAATAGCATTAAACGTTTTCTTTGATGGCCCAAGACTTTTGCATAGTACCATATTTTTTCAGAATCAAGAGACAATTTAATAAAAACCAGTCTTACCTTCACAAGATAACGATTATTAAACATTAACCAGCAGGTGGCAGCAAAGCACTTGTGAATAAGTGGCCAATACGTGGTTGTACAGGTTGCCAGCAGATAATCATCCCCTCTGTTTAACTGACTCTCATGCTATGACTGTACAGACTGAGCAGGGCTGAGTGAGAGAGGCCTCACTGCAGTTAGCATAACCGTTTATTTTACAGCTCGTCTGACTCATTCTGCTCCACGAAGGTCATCTCCTCTGCCAGCTTCCTCTGATCCAGGGAGACCCTCTGCTTCTCTCTGATTGGTTCCCGCTTTCTACAGGAGGTCCAGTGCAGCTGAATGGTGATGATGGTGCAAATCAGGTAAAACACACCAGTCCCAGCTTTCAGTACAGCATCCAGAACCTGCTCCCACCTGTGAGACATATAATACACCAGTGTGTCTGTCAGTCACACATATCACATTTAAACCTGAAGAACAAAACAGTGAATCTATTCTGACTGAAGTAAGTAAGACTAAGAAAAGGTCACTCTTGAAACTGAAATATAAATTATGAAAGATATTCTACAGAGAAAATGATTAGATGGAGAACAATGAATTAGTGTTCACATCCCAGGGCACTGATAGTGAACAGGTGAGATAAATGATTTTATTAACATATTTTAATGTATCTATTGTATCAGGGTGGCATGGTGGTGCAGTGGTTTGCACTGTCGCCTCACTCCTCTGGCACGTGTACTCAAGTCTTCGCTGGAATTCCGTGTGTATGGAGTTTGCATGCTCCCCCTGTGTCATTGTGGGGTTTCCTCCAGGGACTCTGATTTCCCCCCACAGTCCAAAAACATGCTGAGGCTAATTGGAGTTGTCAAATTGCCGGTAGGTGTGCTTGTGCGAGGGAATGGAGTGTGAGCGTGTTCTGCAATGGGTTGGCACCCTGTCATGGGACGTTCCCTGCCTTGCGCCCATAGGGACCCTGAGTTAGACAAGCAGTTTCAGACAATGGATGGATGCAGCACTGGAACAGATATTACAGAGTACAACTGTAACACTGGTCTACGCTGCAATGAAAAACCACCTACAGACATGTTAGTCAGT
This sequence comes from Brienomyrus brachyistius, assembly GCF_023856365.1. Taxonomy (NCBI): domain Eukaryota; kingdom Metazoa; phylum Chordata; class Actinopteri; order Osteoglossiformes; family Mormyridae; genus Brienomyrus; species Brienomyrus brachyistius. Next base: position 23,993 of record NW_026042977.1, on the reverse strand, counting down.
CTGCACACCATTAGTAACAATTCATCCTCACAAAGATGAAAAAATGCCTGAATTATGTTGCAAGCTACATGGATTTGTCTGGATTTGTATACAAAATAAGTGACTGGCTGTATGTCTGTGGAAAATGCTGTGATTTTTGTCATATTACAGACTGATCATAAACTAGAAGACACACATTCAATATTAAAGACACCAATTAGCCTGACTGTGCGTTTTTGGATTGTTGGAGGAAACCCACACAGCATGTGGAGAACATGCAGACTCCACACAGACAGAGCAGAAGCCAGATTCAAACCCCTAAACATGGAGGCGTGAAGCAACAGCGCCGCCTACTGGACCACCGTGCCACTATCATTGAAACAATAATCCCAATAAATAACTCTGTTTCACAACAGCTGATAAATAGGGGATTATCCCCACAAAGAAGCACAAACCCCTTCGTGAGTGAAACTGCTGGGTTGATTAGTATGTATCTATTTATATTCAAGCATAAATAATTCACAGGCAGATTTAAATCAATTACTTATGTTTAACAGTAATATGAACTGGAATCTGCAGGATTCCACAACCAGCCACCAATACCAGCCAGTGTCCTTCCTCTCCAGCCCACTCATTGTCACAATGAAGGTTTTATTTTCTGTGTCATCCCTGATCAGAACAGGCCTCCCATGCAAACTCACTGATCTCTCTGATGCACAGGAGCCCCCAATCTTACACCACATCCTTTGTCTTTTGTTGTTTCCATAGTAACACTGACACTGTCTCCATCCACACCCGTCACCTCCTGTTTGTCCACTGACAGCCCTGGAGGACTTCAACACACAGGTAAAACACTCAACGATTTGCACAGCAATGAAATGTTTATGAATATCAGCCCATTACAACATACATACTGTATGTAAATGTTTGGCCAACCCCTGACATTTTTTAACATATTGCTTATCATATTTAACCTCATGAAGTCGCCCGATTTAACTGACACTGTTACTTCTTCCAAGTCTCGTTTATCATATTGAATTAAATTAAAATGCAGATTTTTAAAATATTAAAACATTTTTCCATCAGTGTTTGTGTTAAGGTCCTTCCTTTTTGACTCAGTGACATGTTACATACTGTGCATCTCATTGGCTACAGTCTGCAGTACAGACATCTTACCATCAGTGACTGACAGATTAACCTGATCAGAGAGGCTCCACTGATCTTCACACCACACCAGTACCGATCGGAATCCTCAGCTGTCAGATTGTTGATGGTCACAGTGAAGACTCGCTGGTCAGGATCATCTCTGACTCACACTTTACCCTCCTGTGGAGAGTCAGTGTGTACTATGGGAGTACATGACCTCACATTATACCCTCTGCACCAGTACGGGACTCCACTCCAACAACCGCTGCAAACACCGCGCCTCCCTGAGAGCCATCACCCATCAGCTCATCAGCCACTGCAACCAACTGCAAAGACCTCCCTCTTTCCTGCATCCAAGTAAACCAATTCCTTTCCTTTCTAACAACCTAAACTGTCCTATTCACCTGCTATATTCCTTTAGGTTTATATTCCTACAAACTGCTTGCTTTGCAGAACAGTTTTTCCCTTTTTAGGTTAATCATTTTAAATCTGGTCACTGCATTTTCATGATTACATCGTTTGTGTCTTTTCCGTTATTTCATGTTTATTGTTTGTTAGGTATAATGTCTGTCTTATGTTAGTTGTAGGAATAAATGTATGTCTTTTTACACAACTTCAGCCTCCGTCATTGAGTGCTCACAATAGTCCCTGCCTCTGCGATCTGGCTACTACGCTCTGAAACCTCAAACTCGCCTGAAATATCGCGAGACTCTCTCTCATTGGCCGTGAGGGGAGCTTCGCTACCGATCGTTTACATTACCTGGTGACCCAGCTCGCTGGACGAGCCTACTAACCCAGGTTATTAAGCGATACGGGTTATTAATGAATCCCATTTAAGTCTCACATTAACAGACTCACTGGGATTCGCATTTGTGTTTGGAGGAGCCGACCATTCGGCATAACAATTGGTTACTAATCAGCATCAAATAATAATTAATTAAAAGTTAATTAATTTCAAAACATTTTGGTGGAGATATTAAAATATACCTGAGCTAATAATTCCTACAGCTGTCAGATTGTTGATGGTCACAGTGAAGACTCGCTGGTCAGGATCATCTCTGACTCACACTTTACCCTCCAGTGGAGAGTCAGTGTGTACTATGGGAGTACATGACCTCACATTATACCCTCTGCACCAGTATTTCACATGAGTTTTATATCTGTCACCATAGGAACATGGGATTGTTACAGATCATCCTCTCTGTACACAGGCCCATTTCACTGTAGACACACTGTCAGCACCTGTAGGGAAAATAATTAACTGAATAAGGATTTTCCATCTCATGACATCTCTAAGTAATTATGCTTGGTTTGTGTAATACTTAGATTAGGTCATGTGTAATTAACAAAACAGTGATGATGTATAAAAGTCAAAGACCATCATTTTACTATAAGAACAAGGAAAACAAAACTAGTGTCTGATCTTGGGAAGGGCTTCAGCAGGATGTGGGATCGGGAATCTGAGCCTGGCAGTGTGTTCTAGGGTCTGAGAGGAAAACCAGGACCTTAAATCCCTAGTAAAAGGCCTAGATGAGGGTTTCCGGTAATGGCGGCTTGCTGAGAAGACGTGCCCATTTCTGCTCCGCTATGTTTCTGTAAAATCCTGAATAATACTCGTTTATTGGACGTTGAACAAGACCAGTAGTGATGCCTCTCTCGCAAAAGAAACTTGGTAAAAACATTAGTAGACCGACTCAGTCGAAATTGTCTAACTTCACTTCTAAGTCGAGCTCCGAGGCTAGCTGTGAAGCTAATGTTAGTGGTGAAGATAGCGAGAATAATACCAACACCTGTCAGGTGATGGAGGAGAAAATTGACAAGCCAAATGAGAGGGGAAAGACGGTCGAAAGCTTAGACGCAGTACTGGCGGCTATTGCAAACTTGAAATCGGATTTTTCCTCCAAACTGGACGGTATTTTGTCAGCAATAGAGACTGTGAGGAAGGATGTTAATGAGTGTGCTAAGCGGGTCGGTGAGGCGGAGGCCCGGATATCTGCAGCAGAAGATAGTATCACCACCTTGGAAGCAAAGGCACGGACTCTTGAAAATAACAACAAAGATCTCGAAGACAAAGTGCTGGATCTGGAGGCCAGATCGCGACGTTCTAACTTGAGACTTGTTAACCTGCCCGAGGGCGCGGAAGGAGAGGACGCGTGCGTCTTCTTGGAAAACTGGCTGCCGGAGGCTCTGAACTTGGCACCGCTACATACCGCTCTGACGCTGGAGAGAGCTCATCGGATCGGCCAGAAGAATACGTCAAACACCGCTGCACCGAGGACAATGATCATGAAGTTCCTAAATTACAAGGATAAAATGACCGTGATAAGAGCTGCCAGGGCAAAGGGACAGATTCTTTTCAAGAACCGTCCGGTGAGATTTTATGAGGACCTGGCGACCGGTGTACACAGAAAACAGAAAGAGTTTAACGCCGTGAGACAACAGCTTCGCTCCATGGGGATCCGGTACGGCATGATTCCTCCCGCGCGACTGATAGTGACATACAACGGAAAGTCTCGCATCTTTAACCAGCCAGGTGAAGCGGAGAATTTTGTGAAGGCTCTGAGGTCAGAAAGTGGACTGGGTTGAGAATGTAATCATTGACATGCTGTGTGTTGGCATGAAGGAATAATTACTGAGCTTTAAGTTTTAAAAGAAGAGTGAAAGAGAAAGGCCAATTTGTTATATTTGTTTATCGGTCCAGAGGCTTACAGCTACTATTAGTAGCCTAATTTTCTTAATGTATCCAATAACGAGTTTTTCTGTTTATGTAGCGGGGTGGGGTAGGGGGGAAAGGTGTTTAGGCATAGTCGGTTGATCCTCACTTTTGGGTGGAACAACCTTTAGCTGTTAGACAAGTACCAGTATATATAGGGGGAGGGAAATGGGTACCAAAGTTCAAGTTAAAGGGGTATGTTCAATACTTATTGTTGTGGGTGTAGTTTTTGACATTCAGATGTTATTTGTTTCTCTATCCTTTAATATTTCAAATGTGTTGGGAAGCTCATTTAGTGCTGTGTGTTATGTCTGGTGGAATAAGAATTAAAATTTCTTCTTGGAACTGCAGAGGACTACAAAAACTGGAGAAGGTAAAACAAGTAATGACTAGGGTGAAATCTATGCACTCTGATATCATGCTACTTCAGGAAACACACCTGTTGTCTAGTCAAGAGGCGAAGATTAGGAGGAGGTGGCAGGGCAGTATATATTCTGCACCCTTCACCTCTCAGGCAAGAGGTGTTATGATTTTGATCCACAAATCTATACCATTCCATGTGACAAGGGTTATTAAAGACAAGGCGGGGAGATATATTATTTTACAGGGCACACTTATTACGGAAAAAATAATCCTGATAAATATCTATGCTCCAAACATTGACGACCCAAAGTTTTTTCATAATCTTTTTTTGACAGCATCATCTCTGTCTGGTAGCTTTATTATAGGAGGGGATTTTAATTGTACATTGAATCCAGAATTGGATAGGAGCTCAGGTATTGATTTCTCGCATCCTAAAAGTAGACAAACTATTCAACATTTTATGAAAGAACTTGATCTGAGGGATATTTGGAGGGATATGAACCCCAAGGTCTTAAAATTCTCCTGCTACTCAAATACACTTTTTTTTTTTTTTTTTTTTTAGTTTCTGGCAATATGAGGTACAAAATAAAGGATTGTCACTACGATAGCATTTTAATATCTGACCATTCGCCAAACTCATTAATATATGAAGATTTAAGACTAAAAAGAGATCCCCCTAGATGGAGATTTAAACAAAAATAGACTATGCAAATAAATATTTATTTTGAAACTAATACGGATTAAACGTCACCCTGCACAAGGTGGGAAGCATTTAAGGCCTACTTAAGAGGTCAGATTATTAGTTTTACAAGTTATAGAGCAAACCAAACTTATAAGAAAACAAAAAAGTTGGAGGCGGAGATTGAGCTGCTTGAGGGAGAATACTTTCAAACCTTTTGTCCAAGAGTCCATCAAAAGCTTTTATTACTAAGAACACAGTATAACGAACTTTCTGCTTCTAAAGCAGCCTCACATCTTTTGCGTCTTAAACAATCATTCTATGACCAAGGGGAAAAGCCCGGGAAATTATTAGCCTGGCGCCTCCGACAATTACAAAATGAGAAAAACATTACTTCAGTTGTAAACAGTGATGGACAGATCATTGTTGACCCTCTAGGAATTAATGAAACTTTTAAGTTTTTTTTTTATGAAAAACTATACAGCTCAGACATAACACATATGGGACAAGAGCAAAATCTCTTCTTAGATACCCTTCAGATACCTAGCATTTCAGAACTAATAAGTGCAGACCTTAATACACCTATAACAAAGGAGGAAATATCTATAGCAATAGATCATTTGAAAACAGGTAAAACCCCAGGCCCAGATGGGCTGCCGACAGAAATTTATAGGAAATTTAAAACTAAATTGCTGTCCCCTCTTTTTGACATGTTCGCGGATTCATTTGAGAAGGGAATCCTTCCGGCTTCATTAAGAGGAGCTCTGATAACTTTACTACCCAAACCAGGTAAACCGTGCAATAAATGTGGAAACCTAAGACCAATAAGTCTTCTTAATGTGGATTTAAAGATACTTTGTAAAATTTTGGCTCGAAGACTGGAGAGATTCTTACCTGATCTAATTCCCTGTGACCAGAATGGGTTTATTGCAGGTAGACAGGGATTTCATAATGTGAGACGAGTGTTGGATATTCTTCATAATCAGGAAGGAAAAACAGACAATGCTTTACTATCACTGGATGCCAAAAAGGCCTTTGATAGAGTTGAGTGGCCCTACTTATTTGAAATATTAAAAAGATTTGGCTGTGGGGATAATTTCTGTCGGTGGATTAGACTTCTATATAATGAACCATATGCTGAAATACTGACAAATGGAATTATATCTAAACCATTTGAAATTAAACGGGGATGTAGGCAAGGGTGCCCTTTGTCCCCCTTATTGTTTATTTTAGCAATTGAACCGTTTGCCATTGCGGTGCGGTCTCATAAAAACATAACTGGTTTATCAGTAAATCAACAGGAACATAGAATTGCTTTATTTGCAGATGATGTCATCCTTTTTTTGGAAAAACTGAAAGATTCTATCCCAGCCTTGTTGGATTTATTACACACATTTGGACGGATATCAGGATATAAAGTGAACAAAGAAAAATCTTCATTAATGATACTTAACTCAGAAGAGAGAAGAAGTGCCGGAAATTCTTTCCAATTCAAAATGGTAGACTGTTTTACCTATCTCGGGATTAGGATAGTGCCATGTTTGAGAGACATTGTTGGAGCTAACTACACCCCTATGATAAATTCCATCATCTCATCTGTAGATAGATGGAAACCCTTGCCCTTGTCACTTATAGCAAGAATTAATGTTCTTAAACTAAACATAATGCCCAAACTTCTGTACTTGTTCCAGAACATTCCATTGTCACCTCCTGCTAATTTATTCTCACACCTGAAAACAATTTTTGTACGTTTTTTGTGGAATAATAGACGACCGAGGCTGCGTTTATCACTCTTGTACTTACCGTATGAAAGAGGAGGCCTCAAATGTGCCAATCCACTTTGGTACTATTGGGCAGCTCAATTGAGGACTATGATGTATTATTTTACAGATAAATCCCTCCCGCCTTGGATGAATATTGAAAACTGCTCGGTACCTCTTCCCCTTCCCCAATACCTATATTCAGCAAAAGTCAAAATGTTGAAAAAAAAGACAAAAAATCCTATAGTCAGAAATATGATTATAATCTGGTATCAGGTTAAGAAATATCTGGGTGAATCCACCTCTCTCGCACGCTTCAGCCCAATATGGGGTAATCATTTTTTCCCTCCAGGCAGAGCAGACCCTGGTTTTAGGAAGTGGGCTGACAAAGGTTTAAAGACAATAGGGGACCTCATGGGATCAGAGGATGAGACTTTGATGTCATTTGAGGAGTTGATTGCCAAGTATGATATTCCATGCAAACATCGATTTAAATATCTACAAATGAGAAACTTTATTAGATTATCTCAAAATCAATGCTTGTCAATCCCTCCGTTATCCACATTGGAAACAGAAATGAAAAAAGGTTGCTTTGGAAAGGGAATAATCTCCAAACTATATAATATATTAGTAGAGGGTTCCCCTGAATCTTCTTTAGGGAAACTTAATGCCTGGAGGGAAGACTTACAGGAGGACTTATCCTCCGAAGACTGGGAGGAGGCATGTGCTGAAGCACAAACACAAACTACCAGTACCCGTCTTAAAGTACTGCAATATAATTGGCTAATGAGGACATATGTGACTCCAGAAAAGCTTAATAAGTATAATGGTGATAGCCCAGACTTGTGTTTCAGGTGTGGAGAGGAGAAAGGGACATTCTTCCACTGTATCTGGGAATGCAATAAAGTACAATTGTTTTGGAAAGAGATCAAACAAGCTCTGGATACTATATTGGGTATACAATTAGATCTTGACCCTAAACTATTTATTTTAGGTTTATATCCTGATGGACATCTTATGTCTAGAAAGATAATTACCGCCATGGACTTATGTCTACTGTTAGCAAAAAGAGTCATAGCACTCTCATGGAGGAAGACCAGTAAACCAAAACTCATTAACTGGATAAAGGAACTGTCCACAACTTTACCTATGGAGAAAATTACTTACATTGTCAAGGGAAAACTGTCACTTTTTCAAAACATTTGGGGTCCCTTTATGCAATATATGGAAAATGTGGATCTTAGTAGTATTGTGAATGAGGCAGATGAGATGTAATTGATGTCGGCCCTCTGCAGCTTCCTAAACTAAATAAATTTGAGTTTGTAATTTTGAACAATACAGAACAGTACAATTGAGGTGGAGTTGAGCAACCCTTGGAAAATAGAGAAACTTATTTGTTGTTGGGGTTTTTTATTTATTTATTTATTTATTTATTTATTTATTTTTTATGTTTTTTGGGTTTTTTTTTGGGCTTTGTGTTTTTCTTTTATTTGATTAAGTTATTATTTACAGGTCATATTTTGTACTTCCACCTAAATATTTTTCTATCATCTTTTAAATGTCTGATTTGCAAGGAAGGTTGATTGATTGTTATACAATAATTTAGTTGCCTTGGATGCTCCTTTCGATGTGGAAGCACTCAAACTTCTGTAATTTCTGTATTTTTTAAAATTTTAATAAAGATATTGTTGGAAAAAAAAGGCCTAGATGAGGTGAATGAATGGGCTTGTCACTGTGTGGGATGGCCACACCCCTTCAGTACTATGGCCTTATTTGTAAACATATCCAGTCCTGTGATACAGGCCCTCTCATATTCCCTCTATACATGCTTCCTTTGGGCTCTATTTGTGAACGTTATTATGTAAAATATCATTGCTATGCTGGTGATACGCAGCTCTATCTGCCATTAAAACCTGGTGACTGCTGCTCTCTGGTGGCCCTTTCTAACTGTCTGGAGGATATTAAGAACAGGACAGCAATGACTTTCGTCCAGATTAATGAAAACAAGACAGAGGTAATGAGTTTTGGTCACTGTTCATGATCTCAGAGAACAATTAGGGCCTCATTCAGAAAACTTCCAGTCACATACTAAAAATCTTGGTGTCATCTTTGATTCATCACTGAGTTTGATAAACAAATAAATGCTGTTGTGAAGGGGTGTTTCTGTCAGCTGAGTTCAATAGCCTGGCTTAAACCACACCTTTCAGCCAAAGACCTGGAGAGTTACTCCTGCTTTTATCCTGATTGGGTTACTGCCGTTCTCTGTACCCAGGTTTACCAGAAGCATCTTTATTCTGACTACACCTTGTTCAAAACGGTGCTACCAGGCTCTCAACAAAAAATAGACACCAAATTTCCCCTGTGTTGGCTGCATTGCATTGGCTACCTGTTAAGTTTTGAGAATTTCTGAGAATACAGTTTAAAGATTTCTTATTTCTTTCTAAGGCGATACATGGCATAGGTCCCCAGTCCGTCTCGGAGCTAATTCAGCCTTACACCGCTTCTTATTAGATGCATCTCTGTACTGACCCTGCACACACAGGAACACATTTTATTTATCTATTTAATCTGACTATTCTGCTTTGCACATCATGTATTTAACATTTATAGTGATTTTATATTTATTACTAGATTATTGTATAACTTTTGCACTGTTTTTTGAACTTGGTTGTTGCTTAGTCTTGTTTTTCCATGGAGCACCATTATACCAAAAAGAATTCCTTGTAGGGTCAACCTACTTGGCAATAAACCACAGTCTGATTCTGATTATTTTTTGTGTAACATTGTGTAACATTGGCCAATGTCTCTACTTTTACTATATATTTATATTATTTTGACCTACAGCACTTTGGCACAACATAGATTGTTTTTAAATGTGCTATAGAAATAAAAATAATTCAACTTGATATAGAAACATATTTCAAGTCATCCATCTTGCCGAGATGGGGGTTGCGCTGTGACCCCTGGTGGACAAATTATGCAGCAACAGCACTCATATCATGGTTGAAAGTTCTGTCTTCAGTCTCTCTGTTTCTTTTTAGTTATCATTAATTGGCCATTATAAACCAAATGCTGATAGCGATTTATCACAGACTCCTGCATTAATGAATTAAAATATTCATGATGAATAAAGAAGATGAATTGGCGCTAATGTGTATTTTTACTGTGTTATTGATGAGATAAATATTACAGTACACGGATCGCTCTGGTATCTCAGAAATTGTCTCCATTTTTTCATACAAATTTATCATTAGTACAGTAGTGCTTGCAGTTCACAAATGCTTTGGCCTACAAACAATTTGGTTCGCAAAAACTAAATTTGGTCAATGAACAAACTCGACCAGATTCCTTTTTTTATACTAGTGTAACACCGGCGGGGCGCATATCCCAGCATGCCCCGCGTACAATTGTAAATTGAAGGACCACGACAGGCACCCAACAAGCACCGAACCCAAATACACAGATGGGAAACACAATGTTGTCAGAAGCTGAACTGCGAAATGCAGATGCAGTGATAGATTTACACAAACTAAATACACGTTAGGAGCGGACAGGGTATACACACAAGACATGGGCAAAGTGTAAAGTGAGGTAGACCTTCAACAGCACGTCAGTCCATTGCAGGGCAATGGAAGCTGGAGAAATGCCATGTGAACAGCAGAAATGTGGTCATACAGGATGTGAGGGTGAGACTGTGTGCTGTATACAGAGGGTCTGACCTCACGGCTTTGTTTCAGTCTTTAGTATTGTGATGACATTGTGATAGCCCAGTGATAACTATACTGGATGGGTGGTACCCCTTCAAAGAGCAAGGGGAGATGGGATACCATTGTGGTATGCAAGCAGGTCCTCAGGGTTGTCACACATGTTTTTCTGAGGTGTACACTGCTGGTTGCTTGAGCCCCTGGATGAGACACTGGTCAGTACCCTGCAGAATCGCTGTGGGCAGTGTGAGGACTTCTGCCCTCTCAGTTAAACAATAGGTGCAGGGACTGAGTCAAATGAGTCTCTCTGCATCCTGCTTAATGATATCAAGGGGTTGTGTAGGCGTGTCTGTGCTCACATGGCTCTATCAGTACAGAGTGAACTGGCCAGGGATCAGTTTATCTAGACACTTAACCCCAGATAGCTCACATTCAGACACAGCCAACCCCTCTGCGTCCCTAGACGAGGCCCTGGAACTGGCTTTGGAGAGAGAAATTGTGGGCAGCAAGGTGGCGGGGAACGAGGCGGGAGAAATCAACCAAGCTGTAAACGCCAAAGGGCTTGGAGGACCCAGGCCCTCAGGTTTACTTCCTGGAGGCAGACTGCCTGTAGGCTGACAGGCAGCAGCACCCCCCCCCCACCCCTCAATCCTCAGACAGTGTCCCAAGTTCACCGCCACCCAGGGTTCCGCCAAGGGCACGCATAGCCGGGAAGATGTGGGCCAACAAGGTTAATTTCCGGAACTTCCTTGTTGACACCGGGGAGGTGGCCCTGCTGCCACCTGCTGCAGAGGTGGTGACTACGGATTGGACTCACAGAGGCAACTTCTGTCACATAACCACCATAGTGATGTGAGTCGCATGTACTGCCCTAGTCCATACAGGTTCCACTGCAACCCTGGTGAGACCAGACACTGTCTAGAACTGACATTGGTGCAGGTGAGAACAATGACTGGTGACCTGGCCCCTTTAAGAGGGACGGGGTTGTTCCCTTTTGACATGGGGGGTTTAGTTGTGAATAGTAACTATGTGGATGGCTGACATGCTCGATCCCTCCATCCTGGGCCTGAATTTCCCCCGGAGCACGGCATGTGTGCTGGACTTTGGGCACAACATGCTGAGATTCCCTGCGGTCCATGTGTACAGTGGGGCCGCTGGCCCCGCAGCCTCTGCAGCTGACTGCCCACCCCTTACTGCCACTGGGCCTGTACCTCCACATCAGCTAGAGATCCCTTCCTCTGCTACAGTCACATGGGCCCCTGAGCCCACATGTGTCCCCTCCAGTGTAGCGCTGCAGCCTCACTCACTTCACTGGAGTCTAACGGGGTTTATCAGAGCGACTTACCTGAAGCTGCCATTGGAGGAGCCCATGATGACCACACGGTTGCCCTTGTGCCACTGCAATCCCACTGCCCTGGTCCTCTACCTCACACCATTGATCCCCTGCCCCACCCATACGGTTGTGTGCCTCTTCAGGTTTGCAGCCTCCTCCTGCACTGAGCGGCCATTTCAGAAGTTTAATTATTTAATTATACAGTAATACACACATTTCCAACCATTAAAAACATTATCCAGACTTAAAGTCACTTGAATAAAAATATTTAAAAACTTGTTAGCATTTCAATATAGTATCTGGTTGGACTGTGTACTTCCTCTTTGTTTACATGGTTAACATAACACTCACAGCACAAAGTATGCTGTCCTCAGCATTCGTATCTCCGCAACATTCCAAAGATCCATCATAGGCCTTTAGTCTAAAAACAAGCTAAAATGGTCACTGAGAACCTTTGCGTCCATTGATTTCCATCAGCTGTGTTTGGAAAGTTCGAAAGAATTTCTGAGGCTACTGAACAGAGCCAGGGTTGCCAGCTCTCACCCATCTGGTGTGACACTCACACCTTCAGACTCTCACGCTCACGCAAGAAATCTTATTAAATCTTAGGGCAAATCTATATTATTTCATTATAAACCTAAAATTCGCTATATCAAATGCACTGGGGTACTTTGAAAACCCTGCAAACTATTTACAAGGTAATAAAACTGTTACGTACATGTAAATCTGTGTGCATACTTGTTTCAAACTGAAAATCTTATGCCAGCCAGCTAAACAAATTAGACAACCCTGCTACAGGGCTCTCTGTTCAGTTTTCGCTGAATGCTAAGGCTTCCCAGGCAAGCTACTGACCCTCCAAATTTCACAGACCTCTCGGCCACCCAGTAATCTGTAACTTTAGTGCTGAAAGCCTGACAGTGAGTGTATCATGTGAGGCAGCTGTGGAAATACAGACTCTCGTCTGTGCCACAAAAAACCTTCTACAGCGGCAATGTGGGATCTGTGCTCTCCGGGAGCATAACTGCTCGGTATGGCAGCTCCAGCTCTGAGGGCCGCCGAGTCCCGCTGAGGGTGATACGATGCGCCCAGAGAATCACCAGGACAGAACTGCCGCCCTGCATAAGTCCCCGGGGCCTTATGGCCGGGACTGAGAGGCCGAGGAGAAGCTTCTACCCCCGGCCAGTAGGATCATTAACATCACAGATTAAAAGCTAAAATATGCTATAACTACAATCTGTACTTTAAACATTTCTACATATTTTTTATACATTTTCATCTTTACTTTTTATATACCTTTTATTGTTATATTTTCTTATTATCTTTCTGTAGTTTCAGTTAATTCACGTTGTTTAATTTTGATGTCCTTTTACTAGTGTGTTTATTACACCGACTGGAGTAACGACAATTTCATTTCGCTGCCAGTGTACCACTACATTTGTACGACAAATAAAAATCTTGAATTTATTGTGTTACCCCCATCACATTATTTAATGTGTTCCTCATGAATTTCATTGTTTTCCTCAAAATAAACACGTATTCCAATTTTGGTTCTTGCAACACATTTCCAAAAAAGTTGGGACAGGAGCGATTTAGGGCCAGTAGTGAGGTAAATTGGTTAAATAATGATGTGATTTGAAACAAGTGATGTCAACAGGTGATTGTAATTATGATTTGGTACAAAAGCAGCACAAATACGTGAGAAAATTATTGAAATGTTTAAAAACAATGTTCCTCAAAGAACGACAGGAAGAGATTTGGATATTTCACCTTCATCAGTGCATACCATAATTAAAAGATTGAAGGAATCTGAAGCAATTTCAGTGCGTAAAGGACAAGGAAGCAAGCCTAAGTTGAACTACCGTGATCTCCGATCCCTCAGCATCCCACTGCATCAAGAATCGTCATTCATCTATAAGCGATATGACCACATATGACTACTTTGGCAAACCTTTGTCAAGTACCACAATACGTAGTTACATCCACAAATGCCAGTTAAAACTGTACTGTGCCAAAAGCAAGCCCCATCTTAACAGTGTCCAGAAGCGCCGTCGGCTTCTCTGGGCTCAGAACGCATCTGAGTTGGACCATCACACAGTGAAAACGTGTACTGTGGTCAGATGAATCAGTATTTCAGGTATTTTTTGTGAGAAATGGATGCCGTGTGCTCCAGACCAAAGAAGAAAAGGATCACCCAGACTGTTACCAGCAATAAGTCCAAAAGCCAGGGTCTGTCATGGTATGGGGTTGTGTCAGTGCCCTTGGCAAAGGTAACTTGCAGTTCTGTGATGGCACCATTAATGCTGAAAAGTACATAGAGATTTTGGAGCACAATATGTTACCTTCAAGAAGACATTTTTTCCAGGGACGCCCATGCATTTTTCAACAAACAATGCGAAACCACATTCTGCACACATTACAAAGTCCTGGCTGTGGAGGAAGAGGGTATGGGTACTTGACTGCCTGCAGTCCCGACCTGTCTCCAATAGAGAATGTGTGGTTCATTTTGAAGCGCAATATGTGACAACGAAGACCCCGTACTGTTGTCCGCTTTAAGACTTGTTTGCAGGAAGAATGGGACAAAATTACACCTGAAACACTACATCACTTGGTGTCTTCAGTCCCTAAATGTCTTTTAAGTGTTGTGAAAAGGAATGGCGACATTACAAAGTACTAAATGCTTTACTGTCCCAACTTTTTTTGAAATGTGTTCTAAGAACCAAAATTGGAATACGTGTTTGAAAAAGAACAATGAAATTCACGAGGAACACATTAAATAATGTGCTGTTGTATTGTTTTCAATGTAATACAGGTCAAAGATAATTTAACAAAGTGCTGTTTTCAGTTTGATTTTCATTTTACATACCATCCCAACTTTTTCTGATTTGGGGTTGTAAAATGTGAACACAAAAGCTTTTTTTGTGTGAACATTATAAAACAGATTAATTCGTATTAAACAATTTCAAAGACATAGACATCTAATATGTGTGTGTCTGTGAGAGAGAGCATTTCAATTAATGCCTATAGTTCAATATTTGTTATATGTGCTGAATTTCATGGTCATCATTTTGGAAAAAAAGCTACCTAAACCATACGGGACTTAGAAATGGGTTAAAACTGACAGGACGATACCAGATATCAAATTGTATAGTTAGGATGAATGTACTGTTAAACATCAGCACCATTGGAGGAGTCATGCATGGTGAGGCAGGGGGATATCTGTACATTAATGGGCGATGCATTACTGGGGATCTTTGGCGCCACCTTTTGACCAGTTACAGTCGTCATCAACATTAAAAAAACATTTCCATTTCCACTGCGTGAAAAAACAAATTGCACCCTATTTATAGAGTGGGAGACTACTTTTTGCAAGGATTTATATCTCCTGAAATTGCTTCTTCACAGATAAGCACCAGAATGTTCTTTTCCCAGATGGTAGTAGGGACAAAATCTCCTACCACTGATAATTCTGACCATACACAAATTTTTATTTTTCTGCGTCTTGCGATTTTATCGTATCAAAAATAACCAGTAAATCCTATTATTATCCTGCTACCCCCACTCTACCAAAACTCATGAAATGATATGATACATTTGGAGGAGGAAGATTTCTAATTGATCCTTTATACCCACCAACCAGACCAGTATAAGAAGCTGTATGATGTAAAGCCTCTTTAAATGGGTACAGACTACTTCCGTTTATTGTAATAAGTATCTCATAAATTTGACTTTACACTTTTGCATGGTATTGATAGATTTTGAAAGTTAATTACTTAACACAATTCTTATTAAAATTGTTCATTATACAACCTGAATGTCTCAAGGTAGCACATTAGTACAAAAGACGCTGTATGATGTATTATTGTAGCAGTCAGATGTTATTTTAACCAATGTACAGGTTTACCTTTAATTTAATTCTACAAACATAATCAAAATCACTTGTGAAAAAGACATTTAGTCATTTACTAAGGCAGATACAACCTGTGGAAGCACAGCTAAAAGCATACCATCACCCATTATAGAGTGACCCATTGTCTTTGTAACTGAGTAATCACAACTAAGTGCAATTTACTATAATGAAACTGTACACAGAAACTGTAAAGGCAAAGGTAATTTATTATGATGAAATGCTTCCAAAATGCCCAGTGTGCTTCAGCGTTTCTCCTTTTCTCCAGTCGTCGACAGGTCCTGTGTTTATTAGGTGATCTGTGATGTAGGAGATCCTGAGAATGGCTGCTGCTCCAAGGATGATTGGCAGGTGGCTTTTCCCAGGAACAGCGGGCTGGAGATGTAAAGGTGGGATGGAGAAAATAAAGTGTAGGGGAATACAGAGTACAAACAACCATAAGAAACACACGGCCCATGGCCATATGTCCACAAGACAACCACCCGCCCAACCCGAGAGGGAGCCTACGAGGGACTAAGGGGGGCCCAACCCCTGTAAAAGGAGGTCCGCAGAGGGGGGACAGACAGCGAGCCCCCCAGTCCCTCCCGCAAGCCCTCCACCGAGGGAAGCGGGTCCAGGGCCAAAGGGCCCCATCAACCGGGAACACTCCCCTGGCGGACGGTCCCCCCAGTCCGCTCCCCGGCAGGACGGATCACCGCCCACTGTAGCGACCCGGCACGTCCCCCCCCTCCCCGACACTGCAGGATGATCTAAGGGAGACCCATACAAACAAAGTGCACCCCCCCCCCCCACCACCCAGGAGCGGACCTGCGTCAACTGGGGAGCGGCAGACCCCCCGCCCAGCCCAGACCGAACCCTACAATTCGCCTAGAAGGGCTCAGAGCATCCCTAGATACCCCGGACCGCCTGCCAGGGCCCCACCACGGCGCAGCAGAGCCAAGGACCACCCAGCCCGCAGCCCACAAGAGGAGACGGCCCACACCGGCCAGGGCCATCTTCTACCTGCTGGGCCACCCCACACGCGCAGGGCCAGAGACAGAGAGTTAGGGGGGACCCCTCAGCCCCCACTGATTCCCCGTCCCATGTTAATGTGAAGTGTGCATGTACAAGTGTGAGAGAGTTGTGTGTTTATGTCTACAATGCATTAAAATTAGTGGGTGCAGATCGAGTATGAGGGCCCCACCACTGGCAGATGGCAGAGTCCCCCATCCCCCTCCCTGCACCCCAAGGCCCTAATGTAGCATGGACTGTGTATATAACTAAAGTGCAAAAAGCAGGTGAACAGTCGAGGCACGGGCACCCCACCGCTGGCAGACGGCAGAACCCCACCTGCCTATACCCACCTCCTCAGCCCTAGTGTCATGTGGTGTCTAATTTAGCACTAGAACTGCCAAATCTACGCGTATTTTCGCAAATTCCCTGGGCCTAACACCTACTAGCATCCCTGCTGAGAGTTTCTTGGGCCATTGTCCTCCTGCTTTTGTTGTGCAAACACACCCATTACCTGTGAGGCCTGGCACATTTGCATTTTTTTACTCAGAGCAGCTAAAATCCAAGGCAGGCTAAACCTCTGTGTGTGACATGGAAACCTTCACAAAAGTCTGCCATATCTATACCAAATATCCCACACACTGACTGACCTGCAAATATGAAAGACACACATTCACAAAATATATGGAAGCACAAGTCTGTTTTATTTATAAAAAAAATTGAGTGTTTCAAACTTTGCAGTGTTTGCAGACCCAGTGACCATCATCCCTGCATTTGGCGCAAGTGAATTTGTAACACTTTGCACTGGTAAACCTGCTGCGGTTTCTGTTGCAGTTCTCCTGTACCTGACACTGAGTTGTCCATACAAGTCCTGGCACAGCAGCAGCCTTCCTCTGTCCCCATAGCCTTTTGTGGCATAAATTGGCAATAGAGTTCCTTGGCTAGATGACTCAAAAATAATCTTCTTTTGCCTTCCCACCCTGTACATGCCTTGTACAGAACGTAGGAATTTGCCACCACCAGGTCCAGCATGTTGTAAAATACAGCTACTGGCCACCTGCATGTTGCTGCTCTTACGAAATACATGCGCGCCATTTGGTCCAACACATTTACACCACACTATAACAGCGGAGAGAGAGAGAGTCATGAGTGTATTTGCTTTTTTTCTACCTTCTTTCTATATAGGCCTGTATAGTACATATCAGAAAACATTGTAGCACTGATGTAAAATTATACACACATTCACATACCTTCATGTGGTTATAGTCTGTTATCGTGTTGGGTTTCCTCTTTCTGCCTTCACAGATCGCCACATCTTGGTCCAAAGAACTCAGAACACACACAATCTTGTTTTTTTAGGTGCATAAATTGTCAAGGAGACACTGCCACTTCTAAGCACTGACGCGGAGAATTCCTCTTGCTGTGCAGTGTCCTTTGAAATTGGAGGAAGTTCATACCAAACTTTATTCCCTGTGCTCAGTAGTGTTGTTTTGCGCTGAAGCAGTCTGTGTGACAGTGCAGTGAGGTGAAGAAATTGTCCGTTGTGACATTTCTCCCGTCATCCAGAAATGGCTCCATCAGACTCATGACCATGTTCTCTGCCAGCCTCTCCCTTTTCTGGTGACTGGGGTCCTTTCCAAGTTAGGGGACATGTTGCAGACGTATTTGGTCTCCAAATCCGTGGCCATCCAGAACTTGATCCCAAATTTGTCCGGCTTGGATGCGATATACTGCATGGACAATGAACCTTGGTCGAGAACAGCTGTACATCTATGTTCATGTTTTCTCCTGGAGTGAAACTTTCAGCACAGTTCTTGGTGAAGGCTGGCAGAGAACGTGGTCATGAGTCTGATGGAGCCATTTCTGGATGACGGGAGAAATGTCACAACGGACAATTTCTTCACCTCACTGTCACTGTCACACAGACTGCTTCACTTTACTGGGCATGGTGAATAACGTTTGCCGTGAACTTCCTCCATTGGCAAAGGACACTGCACAAGGAGAGGAATTCTCCACGTCAGTGTTTAGAATGGCGCGCATGTATTCAGTACGAGCAGCAACAAGCAAGTGCCAGTAGCTGTGTTTTACAACATGCTGGACTTGGTGGCGGTGAATGCCTACGTTCTGTACAAAGCATCTACAGGGTGGAAAGGAAAAAGAAGATTGTTTCCGATTCTTCTAGCCAAGGAACTCCATTGCCAAATACAGGGATGATGGTCACTGGGTTTTCAAACGCTGCAAACACAGACTTTGAAAGATAGACAGACTGTGTGGGACAGTAACCACTGAGACAAAAGGCAGAAAGATGATGAAGAGATGAACCTGGAACTGAGGCACGGATACATCAATTTTTACATGAACATCCAAACATGCAAAGCTGGAGAGATCACACAAAAACAAAATTCACTTTTGGTGTTATAATTCAGTGATGGCCAATGAAAATGAAATGACATTTTATTCTGTATGTGTATGAGCATGTCAGAAACCATGGACCATGACTTCACTCAGCTTATGACATTTATATACAAACATGCATTGGAGACTGAAGTGTTAGCATGTTTTCATTTTATTCATTTCATTCTATTAGCAACTTTTCATTCTATTTTCACTCAATTTGTTTTATAAATAACACAGACTTGTGTTTCCATATATTTTGTGAATGTGCGTCTTTCATATTGCAGGTCAGTCAGTGTGTGGGATATTTGGTATAGATATGGCAGACTTTTGTGAAGGTTTCCATGTCACACACAGAGGTTTAGTCTGCCTTGGATTGAGCTACTCTGAGTAAAAAATGCAAATGTGCCAGGCCTCACAGGTAATGGGTGTGTTTGCACAACAAAAGCAGGAGGAGGATGGGGCTGAAGACCTGCGAAAATCACAGCAGGGGTGACAAACACCTTGGGACTCTCAGCAGAGAATAAAAACTCGGCAAATCTAGTGCTAATGTGCTAGTAAAACCTCCCCACTGCCCCTCAAAGCCCTAGTGTTGTATGAAATGTGGTGTCCGGCCCAGGGGAGCAATAAGGGCGTGCAGGAGTGGGCCCCCCCCGGCACCGGGGGCCAGATCCCCGACTGGCCCCGATTAGTCCTCATCCCCGACCCCACACAACCGGCAGGGGCGGCCAACCGAGGGGGTTCAGGGGCGCCACATTAACAATTGTTAATAAACATTCCACTATACATCTCAAAATTTAGCACACTTAATTCATTATCTTTGATACTGTTTCAAACATTTAATGTCCCCAAACAGCAGCAGAAGAACCACAGCTTCATCTTCCTTGTATTTTGGCTCTTCTCTGTGTCAAGAGCTCTACAAGCTCAACTTTAATATTAATTTTCCACCACTTCTACATCTTCTATCTATACCAGACCCACATCTATCTCTACACCGCCAGTTTCCTCTCTGAAGAGTCTCAGAAACAATGCCAGCATTGCCTATCACTCTCACACCCTCCCCTCCCTTACACCAGTCAGTCACACCTCCCAGTCCCCCCATAACCTCCCCAGCCTGGACAGTGGGGGGTGTCGCTGGTGAGCACTCCTCCAAACCTTTCCTCTCTCCCCAGTCGATCACCTCGTCCCACAGGTCCCAGGCTCCCCAGTGCTGGTCGTTGGTCCAGGAAACAGCTTTCGGAATTTTCATTCTGGTTAACATAATTAACTAGCCGTCTGTGATACTCTCAAAGCCAACTAGACACTGTGAATTTTCAACGTATTCCAGACATTTGCTAAATGCTATTCACCAAGAATGCCTATGGAAAGGGATGGAGCCTTCATTGGCTGCTCGTGGGATCGAGGCTACTCCGATAGAAGCGGCCAAATTGCTAAAACTGTTTCACAACCTATACAGTAACGCTGGCGAAATCAGGACGCTGCTTCGGTACGTTATAACATCGCCATGGTAATGAACCCAGCAAACGGTTAATCTTACTTCAACAACATGGGACATTTAAAAAGTAAACGTATAGGGGCTCTTTTCAGAATAACATCTTCAGATGAAACGCATTACGACAGACCGGATGAGTAAACCAATCATATCAACCATAAGGCTTATTGTTTTTAAGTTTAACACAATTATTTTCTCTTACACTTTAAATATAAACAATCACATTACGAAAAATGGCCACAGCATCTACAGTTTAAGCTACTAATTTTAAATATATTTCAATTATATTTTGCGGCAATATTTGCATGAACTATATCACGACATAAAATGAAATATAAAATTAACTATGCTAACAAAACATAATCTGAAGAAATAGCAAGAAACATACGAAGAGATGCTTCTCACCGCTGCGCCATCGCTCTGTCAGAAAGTTTATGTTCAAACTGCACTGATTTTGTTTCTATGGAAACCAGCGAAATTTTTCATTGGTCGAAAGGATGAAGATATGTACTGACGCCATTTTCAACGAATGAAAACGAGAATTAATTGTCAGGGCGGGACGAATTTGAAGGTGAACCAATCAAAAGTAGTATGTTTTAGCTCGTGCTTGTTTTGGCTGAGCGTGATTGGATTTGTTGATCTGACCGCCTTCAAGCCGTAAACCATGTATCTACTTGTCAATGGGAAACCACGCAGTTCTGTCCTATAAATACTGACTGTAATTTTTTATGACATTATGTCTTTGCTATGCAGTATTACGGTAATGCGTAATCCCGCGATGTTTGGGGTGCCCCGGTGTTTTTTTTTCCATAGCTGGTGAACGCAATTAGCATTTTAGCCACGTTGGTAGGTCCGCTTTTGAGAAAGAACACTATAGTTCTTGTTATTCACATTCTGTGTCCTGGTGTTTTTAATTTCTCATAATGTGAACAAAGATATGTCATATACAAGTTTTTTGAGAGACTAAATTTTGGTTTGATTTATAATTTATTTAATGGTAAATAAAGTTCTTATATAGCCATTTTAGAATTAGTGCAGTCTTTCGTTTAGAATTAGCGCAATATTCTTAAAAACTGCATGTTCAAACCAAACGCCATGCCATAATAACTGCTTTACAGATATTTCATTCAGGAATCTATGGAGGGTATACTGTAGGTAGGCCTGTTTTCTGTGTGTGTGTGCGCGCGTTTGGGTGGGTGGTTATGTACATAGTGCTATAAAAAACATGTTATTTTGACTTTGTAGGGACATGTTTTCGGTCCCGAAAGTAAGATACTGAATTTTATTAAATTCTGTGAATGCAGTCAATGAATAATTCAAAAAGTCTTGCATTTTGTTTGGTTGCTTACTGTTACTGCTTGGTAACTACTGCAATGTTTAAGGTTGCCATAGTTAGGATTGGGGTTACGCCCATACAAATGAATGGAGAATCCCCACAAAGATTCAAATACCTAATCTGTGTGTGTGTGTGTGTGGAGTAGGTGTATATTACATTGTGGGGACCAAATGTCCCCCACAATGTGACAAAAACCCCGTTATTTTGATGTTTTGGGGGGCATTTTCAGGTACTCACAAAGATCTGTAAATACAGTCAAAAAACTAAAAATGCCAAAAGTCTTGTATTTGGTTTGGTTACATATGGTTAAGGTTAGGGGTTGGTAGGGGTTAAAGTTGTCATGTTGGGATTACAGTTTTCCCCATAGAAATGAATGGAGAGTCCCCACGAAGATATGATTACACAGCTGTATGTGTGTGTGTGTTGTGTGTGGTATCAGATCAGTCCCTGAGAGTTCAGTAGTCAGGCGCCATGTTTCTGAGTCTGGTTGTGGAGGCCTAAATGCTTTTCAGATGCCAGAGTGAAAAGATTATGTGAGGGGTGGGTGCGGTCATCCACAATGTGGTGGCTTTGCGGATGGAGCGTGTGATGTGAATGTCCATGATGGAGGGGGAGAGAGACTCTAATAATCTTCTCAGCTATCCTCACTATCCGCTGGTCTTATGATCTGAGGCGAGGGCAGTTCCCAATTCAGACCGTGATGCAGCTGCTCAGGATGCTCTTGTCTAAGGAATCAAAAATGTGGTTCCATGGGGTTCCAGACAGTGACCTTTTTTGGAGACAGTGAGACTCCAAGTGAGATTTTATACCTAGGTGCACCAGTTATGACATTGGTTAGGTAGGCTGTGGTCTGTTAGTTGGTGACAAGTGGCTGGTGATCCATGCAACCCAAGCAGAAGTGAGCAGAACTTGTATCAGCCAAATAGACAGGAGAAAGCGGATTTTTCATTGGACTTCAGGACTCCTGAGTAACAGATAAAGACAGAGAAACAGCAAAGTTATGGAGAATCAGGAAGTAAGTGCCAGTCTGCGCAGATCTGAGGTCAGTGAGACACACATAAGGCTCCTCTGATGCTCCTCTTCATCCGCTGATGGGCCTTGTCATATGGAGACCTGCAGCGGCTGGATTTACAGTGAGAAGACTTCCCCAAATGCAGTGGAACAACACATCTTTATTTTCCATGCAGCTCTTCCTACAAGAACTTCACATCTAGCATCTTTACAACACAACAGAAGAACAGAGAAAACCCTCTGACAACTGGCAGCCTTAAATACTTCCAGCTGTCACCGACCAAACCATTCTTCCACTCACAGGTAGTTTCTTAAATTCCCCCCTTCCACCATAATACACAACACATCAACCTACATATATACTTAACTACATTTAACATTCATATTAATACATATCTCCCTCTTTAATCTTACACAAACCCCATATTATAAAACCCAAATCCCCAGCACAACAGATTCCCCACTCTCCCTTAAGCCCTGGTCTCTCCCGGAACCTTTAAATGGTGTCTGGACCCAGGGGACATATTTGCCCAAACACCTTGGAGAAACACAAGAAGAAAGGTGAGTAACCACATCTTACAATCAGTTCTTTGCATCAATTGTTCTTACTGGTGACCTTATTCTCCCTCAATCACCATTCCTTTTCACAGACCCCACCACCTTCCTTGATGAGGAGGCACTGCGCAGGATCTGAACCAAGGCCACCAACTGACTTCAAGATCCAATCAACCAGCAAACCCCTGTATGCCACTGTTCTCCTATGCAAATCCCTGGGTAAAGTACAATGCTAAATAAAATACTATTTATTAAAATAAAGAAAGAGTGTATCACTAACATACTATCAATTACAATAAAATAGTAAGGGAATCCTCTCCCTTACAGGCCTCCAGGTGAGAATCACAAATCAAACATAATAACAACTGACACAAAGGCCTGAGGTCAGACCCTCTGTATGCAGCACACAGTGTGTCTGCAGTCTCACCCTCACATCGTGTATGATGACATTTCTGCTTTTTAGATTAAGTGCCTGTCTGAGAATAACTTCTGCATCATGCTAATTATTTAGCTGTTTTCGTGCTCATGGGCAAAAGAAAAATGAGGATTAAGTTAAATATATCAGAAATAAATTTCTAATGTGGCTCAAGGCCACAGTAAAGTGGACCATCACATCAAGTAAGTACAAAACAGC
>NW_026042976.1:0-68268 GCF_023856365.1 Brienomyrus brachyistius | reverse complement strand
TTGACATTCAAGTCCAGTTTCCTTATCTTTTACTGCAACTGGGTTTGTTAACTGATGTCTGTCTGTCTGACCTCCTGCCGTTTTTATATTTATGACTGATGAAGAATATGTGACTCCGGGAGGACTGGAGGTTAGGACAGTCCTACATGCTCCAGTGTCACACAGACATTCATATACTTTGCCGTTTATGACTAACTTCCGACTTGGCAAGGTTTCCCACTGCCTTTCTGCTAATAACTGACACACTGCTTGTAAATCTATTTCCTTATCTAAAAGGTCTTGTAAAGTGACCTCCGTTTCCTTTCTTAAAATCACCTCTGTTTTGCCTCGGATGGTGTCGGTAACAGGGGCCTCCGAGGGGGGTCATTGATCATTGTTTTCAATGGAGTTTGGGTTATATGGTTGTTTCCCTACTCTACAATTCCTAGCTAAGTGTCCAGGTTTCCTGCATGTCCAGCAAATGTTATCTTGCTGAGACGAATTCCTGTAATTGTTTCTGAAAACACCTCTCCCCCTTCCTCGGCCTCTTGACCTTCCTCTGAATCCTCCCCTCCCCGGAGGATTCATTTGCACTAGCGCTACTACTTCTGAGGCGCTGAATATTGTGTCTGTCTTTTCCTGTTTCTGCGCTTTCTGCGCGTGTTGAGCATATTATAGTGCTTGTTGGACTGAACCAGTATTCTGATGTACCCAATGTTTGTCAAGATATTTTCGCAATTCGGGCTTTAGGCCTGCGACAAAAGCTCGTTTTAGCTGTTGTTGGTACACTCCTACTGCCTCTTCATCAAATGGGATCCCTGAGTTTCCTCTAAATACAACTCTCATTCTATCCATAAAATCCTCAGGTTCCTCTCCATCTTTTTGTTTACATTGCGCTATTCGTCCATAGTCTGCGCGTCTTACGAAGGCTGTCTCTACCCTGTTTCGCAAGTCTCGTAATGCTTGTATGAGTTCCTGCGAGTCATGTGCTAAGACTTCATCATTATTACCATGTCCTGTGAAGTCTCCCGCTACACGTCCCCATTTATGGGTAAACAACTGTCTGAGACATCTATACATTTCCCTGCCGTTCAAATGAAAACTACTTTGTAATTCTAGGATGGCAGTCCAAAACTCGGGTACCCCTTCTTCAACCGGGGGTATTCCTTTTAAAGCCGCTGTTCTATCCTCAGCGGTCCAGGGTCTATATACTAACATAGTTTCGGGTCCTGCATTATTTGGGCCTCGATTTGGATTTGCCACTTCTACGAGTGGACACACCAAATCATTCTCCCAGTCTTCCTGTTCTGTGTCATTTTTTGGATGCCAGCGTACTTTACTTGTCTCCAGATCCTTTAACGGATACAGAGAAGGGTTAGACCCTCGGGTCATCATTCGAGATGATTCCCCTCCTCCTATTTGTCGTCTATTTACAGCTGGAACTGGTGCAGGCGCAATCATTGGAATTTGTGGGGGCAGTAAGGGAACTGGAGCGGCAGAAGATTTTGTTGCCGTCTCCTCATCTAGTGTAATTAAAGTCGCCTGTAATTTTTTCTCCTTATTTCCCTTTTTTTGCTGTCTTTTATTATCTCTTAATTTACTCTGTTCTAACCATGCATCAGAAAAAACATATTCTTTTTTTCTGTCTTTACCTTCTTTCTTATTGGTAGTCTGTAACATCTCCAGTTTTAAGTTTCCCTGTAATTTTAATATATCTGGAGTGTGGAGTTTTCCTTCAAACCCATGTTTTTTTCCTCCATCTCTGACTACTTATTTGTCCTGATCCTGGCTTATATCCTTCCATAAACTTCTCATCTCCCTCTAGTTCCATTTGTTTACTTTGATTCTTCCCCATTGTTACCTTTTAATGGATACACTACAAAAAATAAAAAATCCTAAAAGCAAGTCTCTGGCATGAGACCTCAGGAGGACACTAACACGGCCTTCTACTGCTCCCTATTAGAGCAGCGGTGTTAGTTTTCAGGGATGAAACCCGTCCTTGATCCTTCAGTCACCAGTATGTTGTTGCTTTTAGGGTGGATCGTGTAGGTTAATCTAAAACCTATAAAAACACATCCACATACAACACTGTATATATTTCCAACAACGCCTACTTTCTCTCCCGGTTAATTTCGGCTAACCTCAACCACATGCATGTCTTGGCCACCTACTTATTTAGGTGCCGTATCTCTCACTTGGCCACCTACTCACTTAGGTGCCATATCTCTCACCTGTATAGTGTGCTCTCTGATCCGTCACCGAGGTCCTTCAGACATCACCAGACGTCGAGCGCAGTTCTAACCACCGGCCTGATGACGAATTCACATCACAGGTCTTTCTTGCACCCGACTTCGAGTGGCTGTCGACAGACTTCGGTGTCGCTTCTCTCGGCGTACTGGAGACGTCTTCGGGGTTCCTCGGATCCGGCTCGAAGGACCAAATTCTATGTTGGGGAAAGCGCCCGGCGTTTCCACCCCAACTCCACATTTATGAGACACACACAGGTTACAGTTTTACTTGCAAGGGTACCCACACTCTCTGCAATGCAAACTACAGCAGAATGTGTTACAAAGGGTGGTTCCCCTTGTCTTCTTTATTTATAGTCAATGGGGGGCGCAAGAGAGGGAAGTGAGATTCTTATCTAAGTAGGCAGCTGTTAACCACCTACTTAGAGTACAATAGCTAAGAGTATGTGGCTAGAAGATAAGAAATAACGTATACATATATATTTACACTCATTGCTGATCATACAGAAATGATTAACAACTGTTTCTTCAACCTAACAGTCCCAAACACTTTTCCTGCATCAAAAGTCAAACTAGTCCCTATTCCTGCCATGAAAGGTTCACATAATGTCACCGATACCTGAACCAACCATGTTTATCAGAGGATGCCAACCCTTTGGCTGCAGCTTTCTCTGCACACGCTGAGAGAGTCTTCAGTGTAGCAGGAAAAGATTTCAGGCCAGAAGATTGCAAATTAAATCATGAAACCTTTGAAGATATTATGCTGAATAAATGTAATAATAATGAAAAATTAGCAATGTGTATTGGAATAAAGCATAATTGTATTTGCCATGACGTTTTGCTTTTCGCTGTAGTGCTATGGTTGAACGGAAAAACTTACTTTTGTGTGCATAAGAAAATAAATAGGAGGAACTACGAAACCAAGTAATTCCTTTTACTATGTATACTTTTTCTTTAATGTTAAAAGATAGACAAACTAGTAATGGGCAAACAGCTCTTCGGCTCTTGAATTAAATTATGCAGGTACTACAGCAAAATGCTCAAAAATACCAAAACACATCAAGAGCTAAATATGCAAAAACAATAAATACCTTCCTGTGGAAAAGGGGCAACATAAACCAAATGTAAAGTCACGAAAATCATGAAAATATAAAGTACACTTTACACACTTCATTTCTTTGAATTGAAATTAATTATATTCATCTACCTTCATACATTAATACAAGACATTATATGATTATAATGTTTGTTATTATCATATAATTTTTATTTAGGTATTATGTAGGTGCAGTTAATGTATAGTGTTACCTGATATATACTAATAAGCAGTAATACAATAAAAAGAGAGAAGAATGTCAGCTGTTCTCCAAGAAGTTACTGATTTCTTGGATGGCTAGAAGAACATCGATTCAGTTCCCAAAAATCTGTAAGAACAATTTTTGAGGATCTGTATTTTCCATTGTTATTCTCAAAGGGCTGTCATCATGACTATTTTGCTTTTCAGGTAAAGACTCCAACAGCAGGACTGTGGTACAGCAGCCTGTGTCTGACACATTGCAGCCAGGAGACTCTGTGAGCCTGCAGTGTACGATAGAGACTGGGAGCTGTGCAGGAGAACACAGTGTTTACTGGTTCAGACATGGATCAGGAGAATCCCTTCCTGGAGTCATTTACAGCCCTGGAAACAGCAGTGATGAGTGTGAGAAGAGCCCTGAGGCTGGATCTCCTACACGGAGCTGCGTCTACAGCCTCCCCAAGGGGAACCTCAGCCTCTCCGATGCTGGGACTTACTACTGCGCTGTGGCCATGTGTGGGGAGATGCTGTTTGGGAACGGCACATAGCTGGATATAGATGGTAACACCCAGTGTGGGGAGATGCTGTTTGGGAACGGCACACAGCTGGATATAGATGGTAGCACCCAGTGTGGAGAGTATATCTGCTTCAAAGTTTTATTTAGCTTATTCTGCTATTAAGACATTTATTTCTTTTTTTAATGTAATGAATTTTCTAATTTAAGTGCTTAAATTAAATTACACAGATGTTAATTTAATAATTATCCATCCATCCATCCATTTTCCAAACCGCTTATCCTATTGGGTCGCGGGGGGTCCGGAGCCTAATTTAATAATTATTTCAAATATTAATATCCATCCATCCATCCATTTTCCAAACCGCTTATCCTATTGGGTCGCGGGGGGTCCGGAGCCTAATTTAATAATTATTTCAAATATTAATATAAATTGTTAAAATACAAAATACTAGAAGTTCATGTTAAAAATGGACTATTTACAAAACAACTGCTGTAATGTGTTATCGATTTGATCTTTAACTAATGTAATGTAAGCAAATGGGAAATGTGTCTCTATATCATTATGCTGAAATCTATCTCTTTGTTACAGGCTTTCAGAAGCTGCTGGATCCTCTTCACTCTGGCTTGCTGATAGTTTTATCTTGCAGCATTATTCTGAACGTTGCTCTCATTTGTATAAGATGTAAACTGACCTGTACACACTGTGCAGGTACGCTGCCCGGCTTTATGCACTCAGAAGGACAAAATGTAGATTTTAACAAATTATAGAAATATAAAATTGTTTTATGATAGATAACATTTTCATATTAAAACCACTCTTGCAGGTAATACAGTTTTAAAATCCATTATTAAATCTCACCTTATTTATATAAACCTTTTTGTACTGTAAGATTTACATTTTTGTATTATATCTTTCATATTTTGCAAAATCTATTGAAATATACATGTTGCAATAAGTTGCATATCAATAACTTTTATTACCAAGATCTCCTTTATAGCAATTTTATTATATATGATATATGAGAACAAATGACACGTATCCAAACATGCACACTTAAATTGACAGAAGTCATTTTTACTTTCATTTTTGAGACAAAAAGGATGTTGATTGCTTGAAAATTCGGAATGTTATCTGACCACGGTATGATACCGTGCGAAATTAAATAATATATTGATGTGTTATATATTTTAAACAGATGAAAAGAACAGTGATATATCAAAAGTGGAATGGTCACGCAAGCAAGTATGTAATAAATATTTCAAATTACAAATCGTCAGTAAAACAAATGAACCTCAGACTGATTTCCATCCTGGGATCAGCATTTTAAGTGCTATTTGTGAAAATAGGTAATAGCAAACCGATTTGATCCATCCAATTCTGCCATCTTTGTCTCCACAGTGCCATGACGAGGACACACTGAATTACGCTGCCCTGAACCTTAAGAAGCCAAAACCCAGGAGACAGAAGAAAGACGGGAATAATGACACTCTGTATTCTGACCTCCGCTACAGAGATTATGAATAAAGATGCTTCTCATTCATGTCAGTCACACAGAGTGTTCAGGGTGTAGCTTTAATAATGTTCAGAGGAGGGCAGGGGAGCCAGTGCTTCTGAGACTGAATCACGGGATTTTACGGAGCACCGGTGCTGAGTTTGGTGTCAGTGTGTTTGGGGCGCATTTTTACTGGAAGTGCAAATGTTCAAGCCAGACTGGGGGCTGAGGGAGGGGGAGAGGGGAGCCACAGAGATTATTTCTTCATGGCATGGGGGGGAATAAGCGGCTTTAATGTTGTGGAAAGGCTGAGTTGCTGCAATCAGTTCTTTGATGTCACACATGCTTACTTGTCTCCCTTGTGTACCATGCTGAATGGTTTGGGGCAAACGCACAGGGACTGATCGATTATATTAAACAGATGAAAGAAACTGAATGAAAATTTCAAGTGTTCTTAAATTACGTTTTTCATTTAATTGTGTGTTCTGGATGTATTTTTGAGTATATACATGTACCTGTATATGTACCTGTATATATACCTGTGTCGTTAATAACGATGTGGATAATTAAGAAAGAGGAGTTTTGTTTCTTGCTCCCTGTCTTGTTACTTGGCTCACAAACATACACACACATAGACACACACACAAACATACACAGACACACAAACACACACACACATAGACACACACACACACAAACACACATGCACACATGCACACACACACACTGCTACGGCTCTGTAAGAACACTACCATGCTCTTTTGTGTGAGTGGGGTGGGGGGTGTTAAATAAGATGAAAATGACAATGGCTGTACTTTTGTTATGTCAGTTGTGTTTCTATAGTCATTGTATCATATTCCACAAGCTTTTTATTCTACAAGATGTACAAGCCAGTCAGTGTATTCAGTGGGGTGTTCAGGAGTCATTAGGTTCTGAAAAATGTCTTGCATTTAAAACATAATGTACTTTTGAATACTTAAGTATTTTTAGATGCAAATACTCCAGTACTTTAACTGAAGTAAAAAATTAACTGAAAAACTTTGAGTATTATTTGACGAGGAGTATCTATACTTAACTCAAGTAGTGAAGTTGTGTACTTTGTCCACCTCTGTCCAAAAGTGACATACAGCTGTAAGCTGTTTGGGTTTGTTTGTCTGCTGAGTGCTTCTCTGCAGTGCTGCAGATGTTTCCACTGGTTAGATGCAGCTCAGGAAGACTGACCCACTGACTGCACTGTGCTGGACTCACTTTGCAAAGAGTAAAAACCACACAGACAGAACAATATCTGCTTCTTGTAAGACCCTGTTTCCTCTCTACCTCACCCAGGTCACGCTTTCAAGTATTCAGCCTAAGTTATTTTATCCAAACAAGCCACCATTATTATTCATGCAGCTGGACATTTGACTGGAGCACATGATTGCTACATATCACTACTGTACATGGAACGGAATGTACAGTTTTCACAACAGAACTTTAGAAAAGCAAAATTCTCATCAGTCCACATCTCTAACCACCACACATCCTAGGGCTCCCATTTATAATGGTACATTTTTGTTTTATTCACATTCTTTTTCATCACACAGATAAACACCATCCATTAATCTTACAGCATGTATCCTGGTCAGGGTGATGGGGACGACACCACCTATATCGAGTGTGATTTAAGGCCAAGACCTTAAAAGGGAGAGTCAAGACTGAGGCTTGTTACAAGAGCAGTGGGGCACAAAACAACAAACAACATCATTATGAATGTAAAATAAATGGATGTATATATAAATATAGGGTAATAATAGAAACAAAAAATAAGAATATATTACATACAGAGGAATATTATAGGAATATTAAAATTAACTTATACACAATCCTTAACTTATACACAATCCTATTGCATGTAACATTATTGCTCATGTGCCAGATATTAGCCTCCCAAAGGAAGCTGCCACACAGGGCATAATGCACTGGCTCAATGCAACACTGCACATCAGTGAATAAGGAGGAACAATATTGCAGATCAGCAGCAGATAGAAACTGTATCAGAAGACAGTGAACAGGGGAAAAGTTCAATGAGCAGAGTGCAGATTATAAAGCCTGACTGCTGTGGGGCCCAATGACCTGCGGTACCGTTCTGTCACACGCCGGGTGTCTGAGTCTCTTACTGAAGGAGCTGCCCTTACGGGCCTCCATAGTCTGCTGGGGGGGTGAGAGGTGTCACATAAAATTGATGACAGCCTTGTTATCAGCCTGCTCTCATCCATCTACTCTACAGTGCCAAGGGACGCTCCTCCCTGATGATGAGAGGAGTCTAAGCATGTGGACATTTGGGATAATGTGAGTTCAGAACTGGATGGTCAGCTGTACGACTTCCAGTCTGTAGGCAGACTCATCACCTTCAGTTATGATGGCAAACACAGTAGTATCACCTGCAAAATTCAGGATCTTCACTGGAGCAGCAGTGATTTGTGTAGAAATTGAAGAGAAGAGGGAGAGCACAGAGCCTGGAGGAGCTCAGTGCTGAGGGTCAGCGTGTCTGATGTGTGCTGTAAGCATACAGATGTCCTGCATTTGTGGAACATTTTGTTTGTGCTGCTGTTTATATGTGTTGTTGACGCTGCAGTCAGTAATTTTCCACTAGCAGTCTCACCTCTGCATTTTACAGGAAGACTGACCGACTGAGAGCAGGGTGTTTGTGTCTCTCTTCTCAGTGAGCGAAAACCACACAACCATCAGGTCCTCAGCTCAGGCCCACTGCTTCACTAGAAAAACCACAAAGGGTATTTTTATCTAAAAGTGGGTGAGCAAGTGAGATGTTATTGACAGCATGAATTTGTCTACTAACATTTTAAATTCAAACCTAAAAAGCAGTATGTCCAGGATGTCAGTAATTACATTTAGTCAGTATGAACAATTTGGGTGCAATAATATAGAATAATGTAGAATTTTGCATAATTCAGTTAATACCAGTAAGATACCGATCATTAACACTATAAGGTCATGTTGCTGAATCTCATTGTTAAAGTTAAATGAATCTACGCATTTTTATACACACAAGACTGTGCTTAGTTCATCTTTCAGTCAAAATCACACAGTGAGGCAAATCTGACCATCTTAATTGTTTTTGCTTGTGTGGAATGGCATCCCATGCAGGCCTGTGCTCTGTGCTTCCTGGGACAGGTCCCACCCTCTCCAGACCCCGATGAGAATTAGTAGTCGCTGGATAAAAGATTGACAAAAGATAAAAATACAAAAGTCATTCTTGCTGTCTAACCTCTGATTACTGCATGACATTTCTGATTTCTGATAACTGATAAGTAGAAAATATGTTTAGTCTCTTGCTTGGTGGTAAGAAAAAAGGAGAACCACAAAGAGCACAGTCATTTTCAAGGTTATTTCTCACTGGTCAGTGTGAAAGGCTGCGTCATTAATATAACGCCGGGCTCAGCACAGTGACTGCACCTGCGCTGCACTGTAGAACACAAGCCAGGCTGCAGACCATCAGCCCTGAAAGTTAAAACAGGACTCGTATGTGTGTCATGTGGTGTTTAATAAAAATTTACAGGACAGAACATAGTGGATTCAGTTTCCTTTGCTCTTACACTCCCAGTCCAAAGTGTGGCCACGACTGCTGTCAATGCATCTGTCTCTTTTTTCACCTTAATTTTTCACCTGTGTTATTCACCTTAATATCAAAAGGCTCCAAAGCAGTACAGTAATGCAGAACAAATATTGTAACTAACAAGGAAGTGGGGAGGTAATGGACAGAAGTGTTGGTTTTTGGTAACTCCACTCCTCTGACCTCCACTGTAATTTTAGGTTCCTTGGAACAATATTGTAAACCAGTCATCACACACCTAGGGGTTAAAGTCGACACCAACCTTAAGTTTGACACTCAGATAAGGTTAGTTGTCAAGTCAAGCTTTTTACAATTGAGGCAGTTGGCCAAAATAAAGCCAATTCTTTCTAGGCAGCACTTTGAGACAGTAATCCACTCTTTTGTCACTACTAGTTTGGACCACTGTAACGCCCTCTATGTTGGGGTTAGAGGCTCCACTATTGTTCACCTCCAGAAGGTTCAAAATGCTGCCGCACATGGAAATATGAGCATGTCTCCCCCATTTTAGCCTCACTCCACTGGCTGCCCGTACATTTTAGGATTCATTTTAAAATTCTGTTATTTGCTTTTAAAGCCCTCAGTGGTCTTGCTCCATCTGACCTGTGTGAGCTGCTTCACCCTTACACCCCCACCCGCTCTCTCAGGTCAGCTGATCAGCTGTTCCTGACGGTTCCTAAGACTCAGCGTGAGCTTAGAGGGGATCGAGCCTTTGCAGTCGCAGCTCCTAAAATGTGGAATGACTTGCC
Source organism: Brienomyrus brachyistius (assembly GCF_023856365.1). Taxonomy (NCBI): domain Eukaryota; kingdom Metazoa; phylum Chordata; class Actinopteri; order Osteoglossiformes; family Mormyridae; genus Brienomyrus; species Brienomyrus brachyistius. The sequence continues at coordinate 58,383 of NW_026042976.1, read as the reverse complement.
TTTTCACATTAGAGAGGAATCCCCTCTGTCCGTTTTTAAATCTCTTCTAATCTCTTCTCCTTCACCTTTGACACATTGTGAGATGTTAATTTTAATAGTAAATCTTATTTTAATCTTAGCCTTTTCTTTATTAATTAATAGATTTTTTTAAATTTTTATTAATGGCCTTTTACTCACATTGAATGTTTTGGTTTTTATTAAATTTCTTTTACTTCGTTTTTAAGTGTGTGAATGTTTTTATTTATTCCTTTGTGCAGCACTTTGGTCCATAAGGTTGTTTAAAGTGCTTTTCAAATAAAGAGCTGGATTGGATTACATTGGAAGATGGCTCAACAAATCTCTTTCACAGAATGTAAAATTCGACAGAGGGCGCAAGGTGACATTCTGTCAGGGGCCCAGAATTTTTAGCTACACCTCTGTGTTACTGTGTTTTTTTTGTTCTAGCCATCAATAACTCTGGAGTTGCTATATCGCCACCTGGTGGTGAAAAGATCAGACAAAAATATGTACACATGTTACCAACAGTTTGAAATTGAAGTGCAGAGTTAACAGGTTTAATTAATCGTCCCCACGGATGCCAGTCATGAAATTTGAGAATTGCAAATTAAAACACAGGAAAAAATCAGGAACACTACAAGATAAAATATTTAGCAAACACTCAATGTGCATCCAGGGTGACAAGGGACAACTGGAGGATGATATGACAATCTGACAGTGACATTCACAGCACTTTATATGTTGCCAAAAACAGAAAAGGGGATTAAAATCAAGAATCAGAAATCATGTATGAGGGTGGGGCTGCTTGGTGGTGCAGTGATTAGCACTGTTACCTCCCACCACTGGGACTCAGGTTCGAGTCTCCGCCTGGGTCACATGTGTGGGGAGTTTGCATGTTCTCTCTTGCTAAATTGGCCGTAGGAGTGCATGTGTGTGTGAATGGTGTGTGAATGTGCCTTGCAATGAGCTGCCCCCCCGTCCTGGGTTGTTCCCTGCCTCGTGCACAGATCCTTCCAGGATAGGCTCTGGACCCCCCGCGACCCAGTAGCATAAGCGGTTTAGACAATGGATGGATGTATGAGGGTGAGTCACAATGACGACAGCTGCTCTGTTGACTTGGTCCCAGGAGTCGTCAGCGTTGGTCTGCCGGGGCCCCCGTCCTGTCTGTGGAAGCACCCGTCTTGTTGGCTGTTCTCTCTGCCTGGGCCCCCTCTCCTGCTGCCTCACGTTTGGGTTGAAGTGGCTCCCCAGTGCTTCTGTAAAGCTCTTTGTGTATCTTAGAAAAGGGCTGTATAAATGTAACATTCATTCATTTATTCAAGGTCCCAGCCAGAAGAGTGCAGTACTACACTGTCCCCCACAGCCTGAATCAGCTGGATGTTATAGGATTAAGACACTTCCTGCATTAGGCCATTTACCCTCAGTGTATTTCCATACCCTGACAGGATGGATGACAATACTATGGCCCTAATTTTCAATACACAGTTTTCACAGGAGTCTCACCCTCATCCACATTCTCTGCATTCCTTATCTCATGCTTCTTTGCCACCCGCATCTCCTCTGCCTGCTTTGTCTCATTTTCCCACAATTGAAACACCGTCCAATTTGTCTCTGTTTTAGTTCTACCACATTAGTCCCTGAGCAACCAGTCTGATCCCGTTCCTCTAATTTCAGATGCATCTGGCTTATCTGATTGGGACTGAAGCTGCTGTTACTAGGAAAACCACATTCGTCCCACTGGGGCAGGTCTGACACCGCGTCCTTCCCATATGTCTCCCATAATTGTTGTACAGAATTTCAGCTGGAGTTCTTTCCCAGAAGCAAGTAATTTCACTTTAGCACCTGTTCAGTAAAAGTCAAGTAGGTCTTTAATGTTATTTTTAACTTTACACAGTTGAGTATAGTACAGTTACAAAAGAAACTGTTTCCCTCGGACCAAGGTGCTACTTAAATTAACAGAAGACTAACACATACCAACCTAGCAACATACTGTATGGTGCATAATGAGCAAAAACTGTGCAAACATTGCAGGACAGTGCAAAAAGAGAGGACAACTGACACCAACGAGCACAAACAGCACAGTAAACCCAGTACTGAGAAGGCGCAGTTTGGTTGTCCAATGAGGTAGCAATAAAAATAAATAAAAGTAACTGTAAACATGGCGACAATAAGATAAAAAATAGTAGTTAAATAATAAAGTGTGTTAATGAGTGTATGTGTGTGTGGTATCAGATTAGTCCCTGAGAGTTCAGTAGTCTGACGGCATGGGGGATAAAGCTGTTTGAGTCTGGCTGTGAAGGCCCGAATGCTCCGGGACCTATTTCCAGAAGGCAGGAGGGTGAAACGATAATGTGAGGGGTGGGTGGGGTCATCCACAATGGTGGTGGCTTTGCGGATGCAGTGTGTGGTGTGAATATCTGTGATGGAGGGGAGAGATATGTTAGGGTTATCTTCTTCTGAAGATGCGCTGGAAACAAACCAGTCTCTGAACACAGAACAACACAGACAGCTGTGATGACGTTTTACTTGCTGCAAGGTGTAGGGAATCCACTTGCAGAGTCTCCGCAGTTTCAGCAAAATGATGGTTTATTGAACAGCAAAAATAATACAATGTAATACAGTGTAGAGACACACCGGGTACTGAAAGGCAGCTCAGATACAAATTGAAGACAGTTCTTCACCCCCCTTTATACCCAAAAAGGCCCTCCCCACCAAGGTGTTGTGTGTAGGTGTTGTGAGTGAATTTACATATAAAGAGTGACCCCCTGGAGTGTGAGGATCCTGAGACAGGGACGGGACAGGACAGGGTGGAGACTTTTATGATCATTGTAATTCAATTCTTATCACCTTATCTTATCCTTATCACCATAGTGGTGCCAACTGGAACCCCCATTCTCTCCCTGGCTTCCCCCATGATCATAAATTCCTAACATTGTCTGCATTCAAATGATCAACCAAGAACCTTGGGACATTTTTACCACTTTTCCTTACAAAGGGAAGCCCGGTCCTGACCTCGAGGTGTCAGCCTCTCAGTCGAACTCAGCCAACTTCGAAAGAGTAACTCCCCTCGCAGTGTCTTTTATTGAGGTACACAAACAGGATATGCAACTGACATTGAACATTGTTTGTCACCATATATGGGGTGGAAATATTCAAGCGACAGTTCTTGAGACGTGTTATTGCTCAATTAAGATCAAGCTGCGGCAGGGTGTTGTTTCTAAGCGTCTAGCAAAATGATGATAAAAAAAGTACATATTTCTCTAACACGATACTCCCAATGATTTTCTCACCTGTCATCACTATCTGTTGTAGGGACTTGTGATCTGAGGCGACACAGTTCTCAAAGCAGACCGTGATGCAGCTGCTCAGGGTGCTTTCAACAGTTCCCCAATAGAGTGTGAGAATGGGAGATGGGCTTTTCTGAGCTTCCGTGGAGAGTAGAGGTGCTGCTGTGCTTTCCTTACTATGGAGCTGATGTTGAAGGACCTGGTGAGATTCTCCGCCAGATGGACAACAAGGAATCTGGTACTCTCTACGATCTCCACAGATGAGCCATCGATGTGCAGCAGAGAGTGGTCACTCTGTGTTTTGTGTTCTTCTAACGTCAACAACCATCTCTTTGGTCAACATTCAGAGACAGGTTGTTGGCTCTGCAGCAGTCCGATAGTCATCACACTTCCTCTTTGTATGCTGAGTCACCGTTTTTATTGATGAGACCCACAACAGTCTTGTCATCTGCCTGATGTTGATGATGGAATTCGAAATGTGCATTGCTGCTCAGTTGTGAGTCATCGGAGTTAACAGCAGTGGGCTGAGCATAAAGTCCTGGGTTCCTGCTACAGCGTCTGAGCAGTTGCCTTCGTCGCCCATAGCTCCTGCGCAGCCCGAGCAGCCGCCTCCGCTGCCCCCTGCGGCCCCAGAGCCCGAGCAGCCGCCGCCTGCTTTGCCCGTAGCTCCTGAGCAGCCGCCTCCGCTGCCCCCTGCGGCCCCAGAGCCCACGCCCGAGGCGCTCCCTCCGCCTCAAATGACTGTGCCCCCTGGGGCTCTTGTTCCTGGCCCCACTCCTGTCCCTGACCCAGCTCCAGACTTTCCTGCCCTAGTCCCCGAGGAGGTCCCGGACAGTCTGACCACCGTGTGTGCCACGCCCCCTGATTATCCACGTGTGCTTCCCTGATCGTACCCAGCTGTGTCCGATTATTTTCAATCAGTCCTGTCTATTTGAGTTCATGTCTTACTAGAGTTCAGTGTCCGTCATTGAAGTCCGTCTGCGTGAGATGTTTCCTGCACCCCGTGTTCCTAATAAATCCCCGTATCCTGCCTGCCTTGCCTGTTTCCTGCCCGTCCGCCGCTCCCGTTAAATGGCGATCGTGACACAAGGCACACGCACATCAAGTACCAATGCAGCAAATACAGATGAACAATTTAGGAGGAATACTAGTCAAAGGAAGGAAGAAAAGCAGCCCACCCTATCTCATGGTCACGGACACAAACATCAGGGAGTGTTATGAAGAAGACATCACACTTAACACCATTGGTTTTATGCAGTGAATTACACCAGAGAGAGTTTTTACATTCTAGCTGTGTTACGTAACATTCCTCAGCCTTCAGGTTTTTTCCACACAATGCACGACATGCAGGGGTGCCAAACAAAACAGCGGAACTGCAGTGTAGCCAATTATTTGTTTCAGTAGTTTTAAGAAAACTAGAACATAAAATGTTTGTTTTACTTAGTCCACAAAAGAGTTTTTACCTATCTTAGTGTATTTTACATCACATACACTCTCGGTCCGTTGTGGAGTCCATCCCACTGTAGTTGGAGAATGCTGCCATCAGTCGCTTGGTGTAGCACTCGCAGGATTTACCAGGCTCCTGTTTAAACTGATGCATCATGCCCCAGTCCATGCGCAGGAGGACCAGTCTCTGAAGGGCTGTCGCATGGTGAGGCCTGTTCTGCCTGGGGTCCAGCAGGTCACTGGCAATGTCCTTCAACTCACAGTGGGCTTGCGTTCATAGTGGGGTACCGCAGGGTTCGATTTTAGGACCACTATTGTTCCTAATTTACATAAATGATATGGATACCAATATATACAGTAAACTGGTGAAATTTGCAGATGACACCAAGGTGGGTGGTGTAGCAGATACTGAATTAGTGGCTCAGCAGCTACAGCGGGATCTTGATTTAATTAGTGACTGGGCCGATACCTGGCAGATGAAATTTAACGTCGATAAATATAAGGTACTCCATCTAGGGAGCAGAAATATAAAGTACAGGTATTTCATGGGTGTCACTGAAATAAAGGTAGCTGATCATGAGAAAGACCTTGGTGTGTATGTTGATGCTTCCATGTCCCATTCTCGCCAGTGTGGGGAAGCAATAAAAAAGGCCAATAGGATGTTGGGGTATATCTCCAGGTGTGTGGAGTTTAAGTCAAGGGAGGTAATGCTAAGATTATACAATTCCTTGGTGAGACCTCACCTAGAATATTGTGTGCAGGTTTGGTCACCATATCTTAAAAAGGACATTGTGGCCTTAGAAAAGGTGCAGCGTAGGGCCACAAAAATGATTCCTGGTCTTAGAGGAATGTCATACGAGGAACGGTTACTTGAGCTAAATCTGTTCAGTCTCAAGCAAAGGAGATTGAGGGGGGACATGATCCAGGTATATAAGATTCTAACAGGTTTGGATGCTGTTCAACCAAATAGTTACTTCAGCATTAGTTTAAATACACGAACTCGTGGCCATAGGTGGAAATTAGCGGGAGAACATTTCAAGCTGGATTTAAGGAAGCACTTCTTTACGCAGCGTGTAGAGTATGGAATAGTCTTCCTGATAATGTAGTGCAAGCTGAATCCTTGGGTTCCTTTAAATCAGAGCTAGATAAGATTTTAACGACTCTGAGCTATTAGTTTAGTTCTCCCCAAGCGAGCTTGATGGGCCGAATGGCCTCGTCTCGTTTGTATAGTTCTTATGTTCTTATGTTCAACTCCTTCATCTACAGTGTCAGATGAGCAAACCTTATCTCCCCCTTGAGGATTTGGACATACCAACATAGGGGCAAGAATTTCTGCTACCATCGTCCTGCTGCCTGAGCGTTTCGCCACGGCACTTCTTCACCGAGAAGGAGGTAGAGTCGGGTGCTGAATGGTTATGATCCTCGTCTGCAGGGGGGAGAGGGGAAGGGGCAGGGGAACCACTGGCTACTCCTCCCTCGGTGGCATAAGGAGGAAGCTGCTGTTTGGGCAGCAATGCTTGGGCAGGAGCCACACAGTTTATTTCTGGGTATCTAATTAGCGGACACCATTAGGTCCCTTCAGGGGCTCCACAGACAAACTCATTGACAAAATAGAATTGTCACAGAAAAATTCTTTGTCACATGCTCAGTCGACATGGACTGTGTGCTATTTACATATTTTTGGCACAAACGAAATCTCATATGCATATCGATGTATCTTTGGCACAAGTGGACCTCCATCACTTTAAAGAGGGTAAACTCTGATCAGGAAATTTACGACGTCAGAATAAACGGATTTTTTAACAGAAGTAACTGACATGCCCTAATAAGGAAATGCATACAATCAGAATACAATATCTGTGGTTTTTAACAGTGGTAACAATCTGATAATGAAAGGAATCAGATCAACATTTCTATAGCATGTAACAGAGCTTGCTCCCCTCCAGAACTCATTGTTCCAGTAGTTATCTGAAATCATCTGCAGGAGCTATTCTTTTATTTGTATATTAAGCATAATTATTCATGAATATTATTGATTATGTTTATTTGTTTAATGTTTTTATTTATTCGTATTTATTGTTTATAATATAATGTTATATAGTATTGCAACACTTGAAACGAGAGGTACTTGCCTGCCTTAGTGATATTTACTATTGTCTAAGTGTATTCCCACCTGTAGGAGGCAGCAATGGTTGTTATTAAAGGTGCTGAGATTACGCGGCTCAGGGCTGAAGGTGCAAAGTGAAACAGTCATTGACCGTATTTGCCATGTGTGATGGTGTCTGCATATCGGCCCTTTTGCGCCAAACAAACCAGTTCAAAGTACTGTGTGTTAAAATATCATATGAATAAATCCTCTCAAGAACTAAACTCAATATCGTATCCTCATCATTCAACGCGTCTGACTTTTGCACCTCTTACCACAAGGCAGTGGATTACATGGGGAAATTACAAACAAGGAGAATTTAATCTGTTTTTCCTCTACATTGTCGTTATTCAGAATATTACAGACTATGAACAAAAACGGACAATGTAAGAAAATAAAAAAATGTGTATGACAGAAAGCTAGAGTATTTTTGCAATGGTGAGCACTAGCTGGTTTATGTACTAGCTCACACTCAAGAAACAGCATAAATGCTACTCATACACAGTTGGGGGGCAGGGGTCAGTCCTTGTGCCTGTAATGAGGTCACCAGTTGAAACTAACCCAGCCTCAGCACGTCTGTGGGTCCTTGAGCAAGGCCCTTAACCCCCAGCTCCCTGGGCGCCCCAACAGGTAGCTGCACTTCGCGGACAACTTACTCCACAAAGAGTAAGTTGAGGGAGACATAAAAAACACAATTTCCCCACGGGGATTAATAAAGTCCATCCATCTATGGAATATTATTTAGCACTATATAACGCAGAATATAAGAATTACGATTTTATAAAAAGTATGCCAAATATCCATGATATAATCATTACAATGTAAACATTATAATGTAATCAACACAATGGAACCAACTGAGTATGTATTTGCACCTTTTGTTAGTCTGAGTTTCTGTTAGCTACTTTGTTAGTCCTGAATCTATGAATATTCACATTTTTATCGCGTATATTTTATCACTATGTAAAAGGACAAATATATTATCAACCTTTTAGTGAGACAATGTGTAAACGGCTGAAACTACCAAGGTTTACTACTGAAGGAAGGGATTCACCTGAGTTCACCAAAAGTTCATGGCTGAGTATTTTTAAAAAACCAAGTGGAGCTGCTCGCGCCACTATTATGTTCAACCGAGAGGCCAAACGGTAAAAGAAATGACTGTCAAACTTATCACCTAGGGGTAAATATAAATCTATACAAATATCACCTGCATGCACATTACTTCTTTTACAATAACCAACTCCTGATCCATACTGTTAGTCGTGAAAAAAATAACTATTGTGTACATAGAGGCCCTGTGTAAAAAGATAACTGCCAAGGAAAAGATCAAAAACATTTATTTCAAGGATTCAAAGTTTTTATGGTCATGTACAGTGTACAGTGCAGTTCTTATTTGATTAACTTGAATGTCTTCACAGACAAGACGATTAAACAAATAAAGCAGCGCAACATTATAGTAACTAACAACAAACAAAGCTCACGAGTACTATTACAATATTCATATCATTTATTTAAATTTAATTTTACCAAGTAAATTAATTGAAAAGCAGTTACCGCTTTACCTGCTTCTCGGGAGAAATAGCAGATATACAAACGTCATGTATGTAACTAAAATCTTAAGCCAATAAGGGCAAAGTTGTGTCGTAATGGAGGCGGATCCAGCCTGTGCAGCCTGCTAAGAGGTGCTGCCTGATGTGTCTTGCTCTCGCGGAGTTTTGGTACCATGTGACATGGTGACGTAATGCAACGGGCGATAAAAAATATAACCATGATGCATTGCGTCAGGACCAGAATGCATTGCTTTAAGCTAGCGCTGTATGTGGGTGCATGAAGTGGAAAGCACCCAATAATAAACATAACATTTTTTAAAAAATGTTTTCTTCACCGGTGCAGTGAATTTAAATAAAGAGCTATGATGGTGCTGCAAATGGCTTTGCATAGTAGTTAGTAGTAGCATTAGCCGCTGTGTGCGGCATTAGCTTTCTACAGTCCTTACAGATGGTTCGTGTTTTGTCTGTCTCCCTTTCGCCATTTATATTTTCCGCCGGGCACCCGAAATGCTGACACACAAAAGATTCAAAAGTGTCTGGGGTATCTACTATAGTAATTTAGTCAGATGCCGACATATTTACAGCAGCTCATTTGCAGCGCATTCGTGAAACGGCTTTTCGCTCCAACGAGAAATCTCGTCATGTTGTAATATCGCGAGATCTCGTGACACGCGTTTCACTCCCACTTCTTAGTAACAGTCATGATTTGATAAAGTGACAACCTGCGTAATAATTGGTAATACATAGAGTTTGCTATTGTTCAGGCTAGCAGACTGTTATGGCTTGAGGTTAATGGTGCCTGTTACTTGTGAATTTTCACATTTGCAGGGATCTTCTGCCTCGTGAACGTGAAACGGGTAATTATGCTAAAAGAAGAAAAAAGCAGAACTGCAATGTGTGTAAGGCTGGTGCTGATTTTTCAGTCTGAACACAGTAAAATTTATACAAATTACCTGTATTCAAACTTGTATTCTTTATATAGTTTGGTTAATTACTATTTAAAAGTTTTATCTGCGCTCCATTGTATAACTTATATTGGAGACTTGTATGTACTTTTCGATTGGAAATGGTTAGCTGTATACAGGGGCGCCGCTAAGGGGGGGAAAGTTGGGACAATTCTAAGGGCCCACGCCCTTTAGGGGCCCCCAGAGATCTGAATGGGTGTGGTAGGGGGGCCCAACCTCATATTTTGTCATAGGGCCCAAAATTGCTAGCGGCGCCCCTGGCTGTATATACTTTGAATATTTTTATGATTAATTTCTTTGTTTATTTAATTTGGCAACAGATCTGCACTTTTAGCAGTATTGCTGTCAATTTTTGTGAAAGTTGTTACTAAATAAAACAAAAGAAGCAGACTTGTGTAAATCCTATATTGGTCGTGTATTCTTCCTGTAGCGTAGTGACAGCTTTTTGTACGGAAGCCGTGAACGGCTGTGCTTGCAAATATATTTTCTTCTGAATAATTAGAAGGATAAGCATATTTTGTCGCCGCCGCGAGATAGTCATGCCATACACAGCTCTGCTCGTTTTTGTACTGTAACCGTGTTACTTAATTTGCGAATCCATGAATTTAACGTTGACATTAAGTCAACATTGACATTGACAACGTTGACATTAAGTGTTGCACCTATCTAGTGTTTTACCGTGAAGGGCATGTTATATCTTGTCTCTAAGTCGCACTATGGTCCAGGGGAATGCTATGTCATATTAGAACATGTGTCGATGATGTGGCAATATAAATATTTTAGAATACTGTCAGTTTTAGTTTCAGAAATCCATCATTTGAGAAAAAAGGCCAGTCACGACAAATATATATGGAATATAACAACAGAGGTTAGCTGTATTTGTTTAAGTGTAAAGATGCACATAGAAACATGCATGAGCTCATCTGAGAATAAACTGAATGCAATGAAGATTTGTGACTCCTGCTGGAAAATGCGAATAGTGGCAGGGTCTTCAAGCAGTACATTTGTCTGAGAGTCAGTTAATATTAGGAAAGGCACCGTTTTTTTTTTCAATGGCGCTAATTATCAAGAAGGAAATGGAGTACCCCAGTACCTGGTTTACGGGCACTGGAAGCTCCAGTATCAGTCAGACTTTCATGTAAGTATATGTGTGTTTAATGACTTGTGCATGTTTCATCTTTACCAGGGGCAGAGGGGAAACTCAATAAATAGCCTTCTCTCACACTTCCAGGCCTGCAGAACTGAGCATGTCCCCTGGTTTTGTGCATATGTCTGTAGGCTTTGAGTTTTTCCTATGGGGGCTTCAATTTCCTCCCAGAGTACAAATACGTGCAGATCAGTTGCATTGGGGAGTCCATACTGTGATGCTGAGTGGGTGTAGGAGGAGATTGAGAGATGAAACTCCGGATGATTTACTCCCTCGGCTAACTAACCAGAACAGGATCGTACCAATACCAAAATGATAAGTTTATAAATGTTTTTCACTACCCTGATTCATTCAGTTATTTCTGTTTGTTAATTCCATCCCCCAAGCAAATACATAAATAAACAAACAAATATTCAGGGGGAATGTGTCATAGGTGATAGAATCAGTGGATGAATCTAAAGAAAAAAAGTAATGATTTCTTTCTCTCCAAAACACAATGCACAAAACTCTTAAGTTAGGTAAGACATTGAAATTTTATGACAGTAGCATGATGCAGAGGAACAACAGAAGGAAAAATCTAACTAAACCTGAGTCAACTAGGACTAATTACACTAAATTAAGTGGAACACACAAAATACCTAAAACAACTTAATAAACAAGCAAGAAATATTACATTTGATTAACTATACTGATGCCTGAGGGAAGTTCTTGTGCATAATGCAGCAAGTATATACAGCTGCAGAGACACTACACATAGTGCAAATAAATTAAAAAGTATACAGTACACACACTGATTCCTGAAAAATCTAAATACCATGGAATACTAATGAAATACTGATGATGATGATAATAATAGAAATAATAATGAATTAGTTTAGGGTATTATGCAATTGACATGTACAATTAAAAAAGAAATTGCACCAGACATTTCCTGTGGCAAAGAAGGGTTGCTTTGTGCCACATTACTCAAGTCAATTCACTTTATTTTGTATAGTACATTTTCATAGCCTTACATTGTCTCAAAGCACTTTACTTTGTCCCTGCCCAATTGTCCCAGTGAGCAAGATCTAGCCTGAAAAATTAGAAAGCGACATTGGCAAGGATAAACTCAGTCATAGTAAGAAACCTTTGGAGGAACCAGAGTGAAAGGGGGAGCCCATCCTCCACAGGGCAGAAGTCAGGTTAACAAAGTCCTGATTTATATGGTTTATATGGTTCAATTAGTTAAGTCCGGATGTAAATACAGAATAACTGGCAGCAGGGCACACAGGAAAGACGTAAACAGGCAGGAGGGCAGGCAGGAGGGTGGCACAGGCAGGACGTAATGGGCAGGAGGGCGGGCAGGCAGGGCAGCACAGGCAGCCAGAACTGTTTTGCCACTGCAGTTTGTTTTACAATTTCATCTGCATTTGTTCCCCCAAGGTATAACAGCAGCTAATTTATGAACATGCTGCTTTTCAGAAAAGTTTAATTTCCAGGAGCATGACCAGTGCATACATTTAGTGTTGATGGTTCTTTGTAAAATGGATGTTCTGTACTTTTATTGATCTGTCCATCCATCCATCCATCCATCCATCCATCCATCCATCCATCCATTCATCCATTTTCTAACTACTTCTGATGAAGTTCCGGGTTATGAGGTATCCTGAAGCCCAGGCAATATGGGACAAACACACACATGCACACACATAGGGTATACCTATCCTTATGGGGCCCGCTCATTGACTTCTATTGGATAAATGCTAACGCTAACTATGACAATCTTAACCCCCACCCTGCCCTAACCATAACCATAAGTAACCAAGCAAAATAAAAGAGGTTTTGCATTTTTAGTTTTTCCACAGCAGTCACAGATTTTTATAAAATAGAGTTTTCCTGGTTTTCAGTTTCGTGGTCCCCATAAGGGAAAAAAAAAAAAGGTATTTATCACGCTATGGGGTAGGATAGGTATACCCGCTCGCACACACACACACAGACATGCACACAAATGGATAGATCACCACAGTTACTATGGATGTCGATCCTGCAATAATGAGACAGAACTATCATACTTAACAGGATCATATCCCTAGTTCTACATATGCATAATTATATTTAAAAAAGATCCCACGCACCCAGCACATGAGATGTTTGAACTTCTGCCCTCTGGTAAACGTTACCGCAGTATGCATTGCAGAACAACCAGATTTAATAAGAGCTTCTAACCCCAAAGCCATCAGAATACTAAATGCTAATGAACATACGTTTATGTGAAACCCTACTCTCTCTTACTCTCTGTGCACTTTATTACCACAACTGGTATTAAGTTTACTTTTTATTTATATAGTATAGTGCAATAATATAATCACGATTTGTGTGTGAGTGTGCCCTGTGATGGGCTGCCCCCCATCCTGGATTGTTCCCTGCCTCGTGCCCATTCCACATTCCGGGATAGGTTCCGGACCACCCGCGACCCAGTAGGATAAGCAGTTTGGAAAATGGATGGATGGATATAACTAACATAAGACAGACATTACACCTAACAAACAATAAACACGAAATAAAGGAGTGGATACAAAAAAAATGTAATGCAATGACCAGATTTAACACCTGGATTATGTCCCCCCTTAGTCTCCTTTGCTCGAGGCTAAACAGATTCAGCTCAGCTAACCTCTCCTCATTAAACATTCCTCTAAGACCAGGAATCATTCTCCCAGCCAAGCAAGCCTGAGTCCGGCTTCCACTCCCCCGATCCCCAGCAATGTTAACTTGGAAGGGCGTATTCTGTATGCACAACTGAGACAACCCAGGTGGAGCTCAGCTTATCGGCTGGCAAAATTGCCTTCAGGTATCACCCACCCTAGTGAGAGTCCAAGCTAGGGCCGTTCTCAGAACTCACCCTAAACGAAGTCCTGCTCAAAAGTTGTAATGACCGCCTGAGGTACCTGTCAGCCTTGCCCGTAATGAGTCAGTGGGTGTAGCCGGGCTGACACGCTTTTGGGCATCCAATTGCTGAGAACTCCCCTTCGGTTCTGACAAACTGTACGATCACAAGCAGTGACAGCAGAGCCACAGACAAGCTCAACCAACAGAGAGCGAATGGTAAGCACCCAGCACCCGAAGGGCTCAACTGATCACATCCAAACGACTTCCTGATGGGATTGTGTACGTAACTGGTTTACTGTTGTTAATAGTGGTTGAACTTCTATGCAAGTCCCCTTGTTGGGGGAGAGGGAATGAATGAAAGCATAAGGTGAAATAAAACCTAAAATAAATCAAAAAGGTTAAATGGGAATCAAACCAAATGAATTGTGTTTCTTATTCAATTGTAAACATCAATTAGTTATGCAACAATAACCTAATTGGATGTTAATGTATTGTGATCAAACTGATTTAGTCCGTGAAGTTGATTCCTGCTTTCAGGCAAGAACCTGTGTGTCCAATTATGCGTGTTGTATCACCGCAGTTGACCACCAGAGACCCAACTCAGATGTTGTTAACCTACTATGGCGGACCACTAGAGGTGCAATTTCAATGGAGTGGCACTGCTATGGCTTGCCACTAGAAGCGCAATTTCAAAATTGAGTGGTAGTTCTATGCCTGACCACTAGAAGCGCAATTTCGAAATGGAGTGGTAGTTCTATGCCTGACCACCGGGGGCGCAATATCGAAATGGAGTTGTAGTTCTATGCCTGACCACTGGAGGCGCGATTTTGAAATGGAGTGGTAGTTCTATGCCTGACCACTGGAGGCGCAATTTCGAACTGGAGTGGTAGTTCTATGCCTGACCACCGGGGGCGCAATATCGAAATGGAGTGGTACTTCTATGCCTGACCACCGGGGGCGCAATATCGAAATGGAGTGGTAGTTCTATGCCTGACCACCGGGAGCGCAATTTCGAAATGGAGTGGTAGTTCTATGCCTGACCACTAGAGGCACGATTACGAAATGGAATAGTAGTTCTATGCCTGACCACTAGAGGCGCGATTTCGAAATGGAGTAGTAGTTCTATGGCTTGTCACTAGAAGCGCAATTTCAAAATTGAGTGGTAGTTCTATGCCTGACCACTAGAAGCGCAATTTCGAAATGGAGTGGTAGTTCTATGCCTGACCACCGGGGGCGCAATATCGAAATGGAGTGGTAGTTCTATGCCTGACCACTAGAGGCGCGATTTCGAAATGGAGTAGTACTTCTATGGCTTGCCACTAGAAGCGCAATTTCAAAATTGAGTGGTAGTTCTATGCCTGACCACTAGAAGCCCAATTTCGAAATGGAGTGGTAGTTCTATGCCTGACCACTAGAGGCGCGATTTCGAAATGGAGTGGTAGTTATATGCCTGACCACTAGAGGCGCAATTTCGAACTGGAGTGGTAGTTCTATGCCTGACCACCGGGGGCGCAATATCGAAATGGAGTGGTAGTTCTATGCCTGACCACCGGGGGCGCAAAATCAAAATGGAGTGGTAGTTCTATGCCTGGCCACTAGAGGCGCAATATCGAAATTGAGTGGTAGTTCTATGCCTGGCCACTAGAGGCGCAATTTCGAAATGGAGTGGTAGTTCTATGCCTGACCACTAGAGGTAACCAAAGATATAGCTAGGCGGTTGCCGACGCTAGATGAGTGACACACACATTTAATGCATGCGCATGCTGCTTGTGGCCTTCTTCTGTGCCTTGCACAGTATAAAACCCCTTAAAACAATTACTGAAGCGAGACGGCGCACGCGTTACGGCGACAGATTTAAATTGTGAGTGCACTATATCTCGTCGCAAATGGTGCTTAACCACGGTGGGTCTCAAGCACAGGAGACTCCCAATTTCTAAATGACACACACTTGGCTCACAGCGCAAAGTTGTGTTAAACTTGCTTTGTCTAAAGCAGGCACACACATACGAGTATGATCCTGATAGGTAACTAAGCTATCGGTCTTATGTCCAAGCGCAACATAATTTAGGTTAGAACCTCATAACAAGTATTCCCGTTCGCTAATAGAGAGATCTCTCCCAGGATATATAGAAACGGAGACACTCGTCCGAATTGAACCTGGAAACAAAGCGCTACATCTGAGAATCTCGTCAGACATAGGGTTAAAGTTTACTGCAGTTTAATACGAAAGAACTACAATGAAATCACCGAAAATAAAACAAAATAATATAACTACTAATAATAGAAATAAAAATAACTATAATAAGCCCATATGATCCCGCTTAAATGCCTTCAGATTGCCATGAGTGCGACTTTTGCAACCAGTTCACAGTAGCGCTTCTTCACTGCACGTTCGGTCATAAAAAGTTTAAATTGTGTGCTCAGAATAAGTTTAAACCTTGTGCCTTGTGATTATTAACCAATTTTTATGCTGAATGGTCGGCTCAAACTCAATTGCGAAACACCGTGAGTCTGTTAATGTGTGACTTAAATGGAACTCATTAATAACCAGTATCACGTAATAACCTGGGTTAGAATAGAAGGCTTGTCCAACGAGCTGCGTCACCAGGTAATGTAAACGATCGGTAGCGAAGCTCCCCTCACGGCCAATGAGAGAGAGTCTCGCGATATTTCAGGCGAATTTGAGGTTTCAGAGCGTAGATCGCACAGGCAGGGATTCTTGTGAGCACTCAATGAACGGAGGCTGAAGTTGTGTAAAAGACATGCATTTATTCCTATAACTAACATAAGACAGACATTACACCTAACAAACAATAAACACGAAATAACGGAGTGGACACAAACAATGTAATCATGAAAATGCAATGACCAGATTTAAAATGAGTAACCTTAAAAGGGAAAATACTGTTCTGCAAAGCAAGCAATTTGTGGAAATACTGTCCTAAAGTAATATAGCAGGTGAATAGGAGTTTAGGTTGTTATAAATGAAAGGAAGTTTGTTTACTTGGTTGCAGAGTGGGGGGGGGGGGTCTTGGCAGTTGGTTGCGGAGGCTGATGAGCTGATGGGTGATGGCACTCAGGGAGGCGCGGTGTTTGCAGCGGTTGTTGGAGTGGAGCCCCTCTGATTCCCTCTCCTGGTGAAGCTTGGGCTTGGTTGCAGTTCTCTGTCCAGCTGGGTCTTCACTGATAGGCTTCAGGAGGGCTTCTTGTGGGCTTCTCTTCTCTTGGGCTGATGTTCTCTGCCTCTCTTCGTGCTGATGGTCTTTTGTTTTCTCCTCCCTTCTGTTTCTCCTCTCCTGGCTTTGTTCTGAGGTGCCAGGTTTTATAGTGTAAAGTTCGTGAATAGGAGTGACCAGGAATTCGACTCCTGGACCAATGGCTGACCATCCATTTGGCGGGCTTTCGGAAGGGGGTCTGTATCAGTCCTTTTGAGATTTATGACCAGAGTGATTTCCCTTGTATTGATGATTTTCGTTAGGCTGGTGTAACTTTTGATATATTCACTTTCGTGGTAACCACTGACCAGATTTGGAAACTGGAGTGATTTTCCATCGGTTTGATACCAAACATGCCATAGCAGCCTAGCGGTTCACACCTCATACCATCTGTAATGATTAATTAATGATTACTTATATTATGTCGTTATGTTATATTACTCACACCTTATTTTATGCCTCACAATCTATATAATTGTAAATATACTGTGTAGCTGCTGGCGCGTTCCAAACTAAATCTCATTGTACTTACAATGTCAATAAAAACATCCATCCATCCATCTAGGCAGGCCAGTGTCGCCTCCATCCTTCCTGAAGTCAGTGATTCCTTTGTCTTTGTGCTGTTTAGTGCCAAATTGTTTGCTGAACTCCAACCTATCAGTTTCTGGACCTCATCTCTGTAAGCTGACTCATAAGAACCAAAGAGATTTACAAATGAGAGGAGGCCATTCGGCCCATCAAGCTCCTTTGAGGAGAACTTAGCTAATAGCTCAAAAATCTTATCTAGCTCTGATTTAAAAGAACCCAGGGTTTTAGCTTGTGTTACAATAACAGGAAGACTATTCCATACTCTAACTACACGCTGTGTACAGAAATGCTTCATCAAATTCGTTTTAAAATGTTCTCCAGCTAATTTCCACTTATGGCCACGAGTTCTGGTATTTAAACTAACATTGAAATAGCCATTTGGCTGAACAGCATCCAGACCTGTTAGAATCTTAAACACCTGGATTATGTCCCCCCTTAGTCTCCTTTGCTCGAGGCTAAACAGATTCAGCTCAGCTAACCTCTCCTCATTAGACATTCCTCTAAGACCAGGAATCATTCTCGTTGCCCTACGTTGCACCTTTTCCAAGGCAGCAATGTCCTTCTTAAGGTATGGTAACCAAACCCGCACACAATATTCTAGGTGGGGTCTTACCAAGGAATTATATTATCGTAGCATCACTTGCCTTGTCTTAAACTCCACACACCTAGAGATGCAATGTGCCTTCTCGCGTGGTGTTCCTGCAGAGGGAGTCTGTGAGTGCTGGAGATTGGGGGAGGGGGCAGTGTGGCTATGTCTGCTCTGTGTTCCTCCAGACGAGCAAAGAAGCTGTTTAGCTCCTTTGCTAAAAGGGCGTTGCTGTTAACAGTGACGGTGTTGTTGCCTTTGAAGTTTGTAATGTGTTGTATTCCCTGCCACACCCACTGTGGGTTGTTGTATGTGAAGTAGACCTCTATTTTCTGTTTCTCTGCCTGCCTGGCAACCTTGATGCCCCTATTCAGGTTAGCTCTGGCTGCACTCTGTGTTCTTGACTGCGCTGTCTTGTCCTGTAGTATTGTATTGTTGCTCTTGTGTTTATCTTGCACTTTCTCCCTCTGTTTGTGCTCCTTTCACTCTGTATAGTTCTATCTTGCCCGCACTTGTGTCATCTTGTGTTGTTTCTGTTTTTCTTCTTTGTCTTGCACCGTGGTCCAGGAGGAACAATGTTTCCTTTCACTGTGTACTGTGTATATTGCTGAAATAACAATAAACCCACTTGACCACCTGCCTCGATTCATCCTGAAGAGTTTTCCAATGTTGTTCAAAGGTCTGTTTGTTTCGGGTGAAGGACACGCCCCTGGACGTGCTGGATAAGGGGACCACAGATCAGTGTCCTCAGTCCTGCTTCTCCCTTCAAAGCTGAGAGGAAGATGACCCGCCTGCTGGTTCTGGTTTTGGCTTATGGAGCTCTGCTTATCTCCACAGAGGCCCAGCAAGATTACCACAGTCTCCCTGCACTCTACAAGACGGCCATTAAACTCGCAGTCGAAAATGCTCATCAAGGAACCCGTCAGCACATGAATTTCTATAACATCCAGGGCCGTCCGAAGGTAACTGCTGAGAAAGTGTTTACAAAAGTGTGAAACTTTCATCATCTGCAAGCTGAACTAATGAGAATCACATTGATTTTGATGTTTTAATTTCAATGCATATGATGCTTAATGTCTCTTCACAATGAAAGTGATGGTTGTATATCTCAGCCCTGGTCAATTTTACCTTCTCACAGTTTCTCTCTGAATCTGCTGCAGTCAAGTCTGTGACAGTTTGCCATTTTTTGGGTGATTATTGTTTGTTATATTGCCTTTAAAACAGTTGTAGGCAATTTTGTATATAACGTGTTTATGTGATTTAGATCAGCAGTGAATA
Source organism: Brienomyrus brachyistius (assembly GCF_023856365.1). NCBI lineage: Eukaryota > Metazoa > Chordata > Actinopteri > Osteoglossiformes > Mormyridae > Brienomyrus > Brienomyrus brachyistius. The sequence goes on along the minus strand of NW_026042976.1, from coordinate 39,313 downwards.
CATTGACATTGAGATTCTCTTGAGAGCAACAAAATGTCCAAAGTCAACTGCAACAGACCATCGGGCTGACTGTATTTTCATGGACAAGAGGGTAAGTAAAGAGTCACTGTGACTGTGAGCATTGGACATATCAGTTAGCAAATTAATTTAGGTTCATGTTAACTTTTTTGATGCCCTGCGGAGGAAAGTTAGCCAACAATAAAGTAACAAATAGATAGGTGGCCTCAAACAGCCAGTTCCATCACCTTATTCTCAAATTTTAGTAGGTTTACAGGCTTAAAGGCTGGATTACCAGGCAGTTGAAATCAGCCTTAAATGGCAGTGTGGTGTTTTGTGGTGAAAGGGCAATTAAATCTGGTCAGAGCAGGGTAGATGCGCAGTGTGAATTACCCTTTAAATTTACCTCTTTAAATAGTGAACTACAGGACCACTTAGCTTGATCGGAGGACAGTATTTTAATACAGAGCAGTGTTCAGTTAAACGGGATTTGTTGTTCATACTTTTAGATGAACTTGCTTTGTATAATATAGCCTTAAGGTGACCCTGCTTTGGAAGCTCTTTCCTCTAAAATTGTTCTGTGTCATTAAACCCTGCAGTCCAGCAGCTCTGCCTTAAATCTTTAGATATATCTTTACTACACCTTCTCTCACTGTATTTATTGCCCACCACTCTTTAAATACTGTTTTTGTGTGTCTGTGTGTTTTTGCAGCCATTCATTAACTGTAGAGTTTGCAGCAGACGGTCTGGTAATAATCTTACACATCCATCAATTGACTGTGTACCAAACAAGAAAGTGGATGAAGTAAGTGTAGAGAGTCTTAGCATTATGGAAATGTAACAGGTGTGTGAATTGTGTCTAAACATGTGGTTAAACTTTGATTGTGTTTGTACATGCAAAAATTTGATCAGAGTACTGTTTATTAATGACAAGGTTACTTTTAATCTGAACAACAGTGGCAGCACCAGGGAAAAGCTTGGGGGGGGGGCTCTAGCTCCTCCTCCAATGACCATAGTACCCCCACAGCACCCCCAAAATATTGGTTTCATTTTTTCTTTAACTATCTGTAAAATCTGTATATTGTGTAAGACATTTTTGCGGTTTTTATAGCATACTTGTAGTGTATTTTTTCTTCAAAGTACACATAGAGGCTCTGTGAGCTAGACGTTAGAATTTCATATTTTATCATATTTTATCCATGCTGTAGCTTATCGTGCTGTGTGCTTCTATACAGCATCTACATAAGCTGAAAAGCTAAAGCACCCGCTCTAAATAATCTCACTCCCCTATAGCACCTGTAGCATTAAGTCACTGGCGCTGCCACTGCTGAATAAACGACTCCAATCTGACTAAACCGCTTAACTTTTCCTCCCCATGTTACATTTCAGGACAAACGACGTAATATGTGTCCTTCTGATAAACCTCCTCTCAGATCTAAAACTGCCTTGGCTTCCAAGGACACTAAAGAAGCTGAAGGAGACTGTCTGGGCTGTTTCTGATGGCTGATGGTCCTGCAATGTGGACCAGAGGAGGAAACTGGAAGGGAAAATGCTTTGCTTTATATCATGCCCACCCAAAGCCCCCAGTGAGTAAGCCATAGGCGCCGATAGCATGGAAAAACTCCCAAGAAGGAAGAAACCTTGGGAGGGACCAAACTCAAAGGGGGAGCCCATCCTCCTGGGGCCGGCAAAGTGTAGGTGCAGGATCACAAAAAACTTAACGAGAGAATTCGACTGTCCCTCACAAAAACTGTAAAGTTTTAGTGGCTAAATTGCTTTTTCTATGCCTTTTCAAACAGGAGGAGATTTGTTTGGCTATATGTAGAAATTTTCTATACAATTTAGACAGCACAGAATCATTAACCTACTTTAATGAATTTATTTATACAACCACATATTTCACACATTTTGACATCAGTCATGCAGTGAAGATACAGTCTCTTTATTTCTTGACGCCAACCCTCCCCATTAATCCGGGCTTGGGACCGACACCTAGTTGAGCTGGCTTGCTCCCTTAAGTGGCTGGGTTAGGCTAAACTATGTACATATTTATAAAGACTACAATAAATTTATAAAGACCTCCCTAAATATGTAGTCTAACAAAACGCAGTTTAAAGAAGGTAGCCTACCTGGTAAACAAAGAAATTAAAAGGCCCACAGCATATAATCGGGCTATATTCCAAGCAGTTTTTAAGAACGTAACCTACATGGCGAAATTGAATTACTTTCTGGACCAACAAACGCAACCAGGCATGAACATTATGCACCTTCCTAGTCTTGATGTAAGTCGTCCTACAGATGAGGACGTTAGGCAGCCTTTAGATCCGACCCATCATGCACTGCAGTTTTTTGCAAATTCCTCAGACGGAAAACCATTAAATACCTCTTCTATTACCTTATATTACCTTATATTCATGTAATAAATATACAAATATCAATTAGTTGGAAATCAGCCAGACAGACGTAATTACTACAAATGGTTTCCACTGTATTTGTGACTCTGAGTGCCGCAGGCTTGGATGCAGTGCCGCACCATTTTGTAAGGCATGCACTGGCCAATCATGTAGCACTTCTCTCAGAAATATTAATGAGACATCACCTACCACCCTGCAAAAAAGAAATTTGCCGCTTGTCCCCCTGCACATGAGCCAACTTGGCTGCGTCAACCAGCGGAGCTCCGGAGCCTCTGGAGAAACACGCGGCAAAAAAGGCTCGCATGCGGTCTTCCAAAGTTTGGGAATACTTCAGTCATGACACCTTTTCTGCGCCTCTACTGTAGCTGGCGTTAATGATGCTGTTTCAGCCATTTTATATTTTCTGTTTACTTATTCTGTCATGTAAGACTGAGACAAATTATCGTTTACGACAATTCTTACACACTGTAGCCTGACTTGCTGACTTAAGTAAGTTTAACTATAAGCTACCTTTGCTAGTGTTTGTGAATAACATGTTTCTCTAGTTATGAAATTATTCCATGTTTTAGCATCTGTTTCAACATTAAAGTCAAATTGGTATACTGAAATATATAAAAACTATTGAACTATTAACTTAAGTCTAACATAGAAAATCCTACTGAATCTCTTAAGATTTTCCTTTTTTGTTAATGCACTAATGTTTAAGAAGTGTCTTAATAAATTGAATTTCAGATTTGTGTGTGGGTGGGAGTGGGTGAATTGTATTAAATTCATACATTCATTCTTTTGGCTCAGACATTACTGACCTAAAACAAATTGAGGCATTGGGTAAGTGCTTAAATTAGCTACTAAATGGCAAAAAATATTCTAAATATCACATTTTCCATTCTTCGGTATAATTTTAACGAATCACCTATGCTGCCAAACATTAACGCATAGATTGTCACAACACTCTATGTTTTAGTTCTTCTTTATGTGTATAGGACGGTGTGATGGTTCTGGTGGTGGGTGTGGCCGACGCTGCTCGCGATGTTTGGCTATGCTGCAGTCCCAGGGACCAAGTTGGAACACATTTCCACCTTCAAGCTTAGGTGGAAAAACGGCACCGAGACCCAGCAGCAGGACAACTTCACTTGTCCAGACAACCAGCCCTGCTTCATCATTGAAGTAAGCCCTGTGAACAGGAGCGAGATGTACTTCTGCAGTGGATGTTATAGCGGAAAGAACATCCCCATCCTCACGTCTGCCGGAGTGCCCCCTCAAGTGGGTGTGTGACTTAACTCGATGGATGAATTGGACAGAATGTACTGTTACTAGAGGTCGACCGATATGGGTTTTTCAATAGCCGATGCCGATATTTAGGAGTCAGGGTCAGGCGATGGCCGATATATGCTGCTGATTTTTTTTGGCCGATAATTGGACGTTTTCCCCTCTATTTGCATGGTAAAATATCACACTAATAATAACAAACGATACACAAAATTTCTCAATTTAGCATTTATTGAATACTCAACTTGGAAACAATAACACATTTATAAACAATAAAAATAGCAGCATCAGAATCTCTGTTAGTGCACAATATAGCAGCAAACTCCTCATGTTTGACGGAAGGAAATTTGTAAACAATACAAAAAGGAATAAGCATGTTATCTTCAGTTGTAATCCCACTTCCAGTCCCTGAGTCTTACTCACCACACTCATACTTCACAGCAATCAGACAGCAGTTAATTAACCAGAAGAGAAAAATGCAAAAACACAACAGAACTTGTAAATAATAACAAACTAATAGACAATAAAAATAGCAGCATCAGAATCTCTATTAGTGCCAAATATAGCAGCAAACTCCTCATGTCTGACGGAAGGAAAATTTGTAAATACACAAAGGAATGAGCACATCTTCAGTTTTAATCCCATTTCCAGTCCCTGAGTCTTCCTCATCCCACAAGCAGGCAAGGCATGTCACCCCGGTTGTGTGACACTTATTTTATATAATAAAATAAGTGCCCCCTGCGGCCCCAGAGCCCGAGCAGCCGTCTCCGCTGCCTGCAGCTACCGCGCCCACGTCCGAGGCGCTTTCCCTGCCTGCAGCTCCCGGGCAGGCGCCCCCTCTGCAGCCTGCAGCTCCAGTCCCTGGCCCCACTCCAGTCCCTTCTCCCCCTGTGACTCTGGTACCCTCACCCCGACGAGCCCGACCCCGGCCACGGGTCCTTATGTCTGTGTCCCATAAGGGGAGAGGACACAGACGCACGGCTGGGGTCCCACCCGCCCAGCCCCCTGGCTCGCCCTCCCTCGCCGGCGCTAGGGCTTGGTCGGCGCCTGCGGGTCCTGGCCCTCCGGGTCGGCTGTCGTCTGCGGGTCCCCCTCCGCGGCCTCGTCGCCCTGCCTCGGTCCCTCCTCCGGCGTCTTATCGGTTGCCTGCGGGCCCCCCGACGGCGGCTCCTCATTCGCCTGCTGGTCCTCCCGCTCTGGCGTGTCGGAGGACGTCGCCGTCTGCTGCGGCTCCCCCTCTCTCCTTGCCCTCGCCAGGGTCCCTTCCAGCTCCTTCGTCCCCTTCCCTGGTCTCCCCTCCGACTCCCTCCTTCGTCCCTGCGTCTGTCCCTCACCCCATCTCCTCGGCCCCTCCGGCTCCGGCCTCCCGGCCGCCTGCAGCCCTTCCGGCTGCCTCCCGTCGCCCGCTGGGTCTCCCTCGGGCTCCTCTTGGTTCCCCCTCCTTCTCTCCCTGGCCTCCCGTCTTTGTCCCTCCTGCCTCTGCTCCCCCTCGCTTTGTTCCTCCTGTCTCTGTCCCTCCTCTCTTTGTCCCTCGTCCCTCTGGCTTCTGCTCCTCTTTCCCCGATGTTCCCTTCGTTCACTCCCGGTCCTTTTGTCCTGCCTGTTCCCTCCGTGTCCCCCTTTCTGATCTGTTTCTCTGCCTTTCCTGTCTTATGTCAAGTCTTGTCCTGGCTCCTTCCCCTGTGCCAGTTCTGTCTGTCCGTTCTGTTCCCTGTCCCTCATTAATGAGGTTTTATATAGATATACATATATGCCCGGCTTGTCCGCTCCTCGTGTGTGCCACGCCCCCTGATTACCCACGTGTGCTTCCCTGATCGTCTCCTGCTTTGCCCGATTACTTTGATTAGTCATGACCTATTTTAAGTCCTGGTCTTACCTGTTTGCCCTGTCCGTCATTGTAGTTTGTCAATGCCTGCGTTCCGTCCTGCTCTACCCGCTCCGTTTCCCCGATTAAAGACCCGTTTTCACAAACACAAAAAATTGGTTCAGATAGGCGACGGACAATCTGATTGGCTCAGATAGGCGACGGACAATCTGATTGGCTCAGATAGGCGACGGACAATCTGATTGGCTCAGATAGGCGACGGACAATCTGATTGGCTCAGATAGGCGACGGACAATCTGATTGGCTCAGATAGGCGACGGACAATCTGATTGGCTCAGATAGGCGACGGACAATCTGATTGGCTCAGATAGGCGACGGACAATCTGATTGGCTCAGATAGGCGACGGACAATCTGATTGGCTCAGATAGGCGACGGACAATCTGATTGGCTCAGATAGGCGACGGACAATCTGATTGGCAGATTGTCCGTCGCCTATCTGAGCCAATCAGATTGTCCGTCGCCTATCTGAGCCAATCAGATTGTCCGTCGCCTATCTGAGCCAATCAGATTGTCCGTCGCCTATCTGAGCCAATCAGATTGTCCGTCGCCTATCTGAGCCAATCAGATTGTCCGTCGCCTATCTGAGCCAATCAGATTGTCCGTCGCCTATCTGAGCCAATCAGATTGTCAGTCGCCTATCTGAGCCAATCAGATTGTCCGTCGCCTATCTGAGCCAATCAGATTGTCCGTCGCCTATCTGAGCCAATCAGATTGTCCGTCGCCTATCTGAGCCAATCAGATTGTCCGTCGCCTATCTGAGCCAATCAGATTGTCCGTCGCCTATCTGAGCCAATCAGCTTGTCCGTCGCCTATCTGAGCCAATCAGCTTGTCCGTCGCCTATCTGAGCCAATCAGATTGTCCGTCGCCTATCTGAGCCAATCAGATTGTCCGTCGCCTATCTGAGCCAATCAGATTGTCCGTCGCCTATCTGAGCCAATCAGATTGTCCGTCGCCTATCTGAGCCAATCAGATTGTCCGTCGCCTATCTGAGCCAATCAGATTGTCCGTCGCCTATCTGAGCCAATCAGATTGTCCGTCGCCTATCTGAGCCAATCAGATTGTCCGTCGCCTATCTGAGCCAATCAGATTGTCCGTCGCCTATCTGAGCCAATCAGATTGTCCGTCGCCTATCTGAGCCAATCAGATTGTCCGTCGCCTATCTGAGCCAATCAGATTGTCCGTCGCCTATCTGAGCCAATCAGATTGTCCGTCGCCTATCTGAGCCAATCAGATTGTCCGTCGCCTATCTGAGCCAATCAGATTGTCCGTCGCCTATCTGAGCCAATCAGATTGTCCGTCGCCTATCTGAGCCAATCAGATTGTCCGTCGCCTATCTGAGCCAATCAGATTGTCCGTCGCCTATCTGAGCCAATCAGATTGTCCGTCGCCTATCTGAGCCAATCAGATTGTCCGTCGCCTATCTGAGCCAATCAGATTGTCCGTCGCCTATCTGAGCCAATCAGATTGTCCGTCGCCTATCTGAGCCAATCAGATTGTCCGTCGCCTATCTGAGCCAATCAGATTGTCCGTCGCCTATCTGAGCCAATCAGATTGTCCGTCGCCTATCTGAGCCAATCAGATTGTCCGTCGCCTATCTGAGCCAATCAGATTGTCCGTCGCCTATCTGAGCCAATCAGATTGTCCGTCGCCTATCTGAGCCAGATTGTCCGTCGCCTATCTGAGCCAATCAGATTGTCCGTCGCCTATCTGAGCCAATCAGATTGTCCGTCGCCTATCTGAGCCAATCAGATTGTCCGTCGCCTATCTGAGCCAATCAGATTGTCCGTCGCCTATCTGAGCCAATCAGATTGTCCGTCGCCTATCTGAGCCAATCAGATTGTCCGTCGCCTATCTGAACCAATCAGATTGTCCGTCGCCTATCTGAACCAATCAGATTGTCCGTCGCCTATCTGAACCAATCAGATTGTCCGTCGCCTATCTGAACCAATCAGATTGTCCGTCGCCTATCTGAACCAATCAGATTGTCCGTCGCCTATCTGAACCAATCAGATTGTCCGTCGCCTATCTGAGCCAATCAGATTGTCCGTCGCCTATCTGAGCCAATCAGATTGTCCGTCGCCTATCTGAGCCAATCAGATTGTCCGTCGCCTATCTGAGCCAATCAGATTGTCCGTCGCCTATCTGAGCCAATCAGATTGTCCGTCGCCTATCTGAGCCAATCAGATTGTCCGTCGCCTATCTGAGCCAATCAGATTGTCCGTCGCCTATCTGAGCCAATCAGATTGTCCGTCGCCTATCTGAACCAATCAGATTGTCCGTCGCCTATCTGAACCAATCAGATTGTCCGTCGCCTATCTGAACCAATCAGATTGTCCGTCGCCTATCTGAACCAATCAGATTGTCCGTCGCCTATCTGAACCAATCAGATTGTCCGTCGCCTATCTGAACCAATCAGATTGTCCGTCGCCTATCTGAACCAATCAGATTGTCCGTCGCCTATCTGAACCAATCAGATTGTCCGTCGCCTATCTGAACCAATCAGATCGTCCGTCGTCTATCTGAACCAATCAGATTGTTTTTCTTACACAAAAAATTATTCCGTTTTCAAAACACTTTTGTGCAAGAAATGCTCCCATGAGCCTGTGCTTAGTGCCTACAGAGGTCTTCTTTTTGCCACTGGTACAGGAGAGTACGGGTCCCACCTTGCCACAGCCAGGCACCTCCACGCTATCGACGGGCCGCGGAATCTCGATGGAGCGCACGTTGCCGTACTTGCAACACTCCTCCCGGATGTCCTCCAGGATCTCCTCGTAGTCCTCGTCGTCCACCAGCTCCTCGGGCATGACCATGTTGAGGAGGCACAGCACCTCCGTGGGCATGCCGGAGCTCTGCAGCCGCTGCAGCCCTGGAACCTGCAGCGTCACCGGCGTCTCGATGATGGCCGTCTGTCCCGGGGGGCGACAAGAGTGTCAGATACCCCCTGATCGTCCAATCGTCTCGAGTAACAGCGAGAAATTTACATGGACCCAAATAAACCCAAGAAATAGGGGCATTAAGCTTCCTGGGAGGCACCCAGGAACCAAGTTGGGTTTAGGACATCAGAAAGGCGGCAGCCGAGGGCAAATACTCACAGCGTTGGCATTCTTAGCCCCCACGCTTGCCCGCTGGACGATGAGCTTCTTGTCTCCGAGCTGCATGCCATTGAGTCCAGCCACGGCCTGCGGGATGCATCCCACACAAGCGTCAGCAATTCCATCCGGAAGCCCCGAGTCACCCCAGACCTTCCAGCTGCTGCCCCACCTCACGCACCTGGTCAGTGGCACTGATGTCCACGTATTCACAGAAAGCATAACCCTTAGACAGTGACGTGGCACTGTCCTTCACAAGGTTGAAGGCCTTAAGAGGTCCGAACGACGTCAAGAGTTCCTTCACCTGGGCAAGAGGAGGAGACGCGGGGGGGCGATTAGCCCGACAGTCCAGGCACGGCGCCTCGCTAGAAATGCTAATCTTAACTGTGGGAGAAGCAGCATGTTAAACTTTGCAAAACGACATGAGGAAACAGTGAAGACATCAGGAAAATGGCTTTATGACAAGTGGCTCGACATTACGGTGCAACACTAGAGCTCAAAGCCCCCTGTGCCCTTTCTGCATGACTTACTTACTGGGAGCGTACAAAAGTAACTATTTTGATTCTTGTCAATGAATGATAACACAGATTCCCCCCCCCCCATCCTACAGCATATACAACACAACTGAATTCCTAATCAAGTTCTCTGATAATTCCAACTACGAATTTTGAAATATGGACCGAGTTGCATCTGATTTTAAGGGCCACAATAATTAAGCTAGATGGTATATAAAAAAAAAACTAAATAAAAACAGCTAATTATATGTTAAGTGTTCCATGTATACAATGTGGAGGGGGGGGGGGCGACTCGGCAGAACACAAACCCAGCCGAATCACTGACTTCCTGTTCTTAAAACCAAGAACCACATTGGTGCAGTTAATTAGAGGGACAAAGCCTACAGGAGATAAACTCACAGGTAAAGCTAAGAGCCGCCACAGGGTCCTGCTAAAGGGGCCACGGCTTGAAGCCAAACAGGACGAAATAGCTCTGCTAACATCATTCCTCACTTATTCTACAGGAATCTACTGTAAAGCCGCATTAACCACTGACTTCAGAAAGGAGTCACCTGGGACACTGGCAGCCACAAGAGGGCGCTACCTCCTACCTTCTCTTAGGGGCAAAAAAAAAAAAAAATCAAATTTATACCCTGTGATCAGCATAATAAGTCTCTCCCCAGCCTTCAACCCCCAAAAAAAGGACCCCATATGCTTAAGAGCACTCCAGGACAGAGCCCCCCCACAGGGGCAGGCCGTCGACAGGGAGGATATCCGTGCGAGGGACGGAATGTCTTACTTGCCTTGTGTTACATGTTGGCATGGCAGCAGTAGGTCAGTACTACTGAACAAATTATGAGCGAAGACTTAACGATCTTACAGGCCCCTAGCTGGGGACAAAGTGGGGAACAAAAATGAAAGAGCTGTAAGTATCAAAGCGGTAGCAGGGACTGCAAAAAAAATGTAAACACCAGGATACAAGCAGCGGTTTCCATTTCACCTGTCTATGGCACATTTACTGGCTTTGACGTGAAATACATTAACAGTTCTGCTGGATTCAAACTCTCTCCCCCCAGTGCTGCTTTGGTACAGCCTTCCTCTTGACTTGGATTACATGTGACTCACACTGGATAAGAAAGATTACGATGACAATCCGAAAAGGAGGAAAAAAATCAAAGAAAAACAAACTGACTGCACTTCTCACTTACCTTTCACTGAAACCGCGATCACTATCTTGTGGGCTGAGTCTTGCCATTTTTAACAGTTTAGGCTAAAGTGAGTGGGACACCGGAGCTCAAAATGTTACAATGCAGGGGTGGACGCAAAACGTTTTGCGATTAACTTTTGCAAAATAAATAGGTAAACTATTAAATGCCTGTATGGATTATGTCTATAATGGGCCGATTTCAGTGGGGTGGCGATATAGGAAGAAAAAAAAAAATCATAAAAGATGCTAATGAGAAGTAGAAAATGTCTAAAATGTGACCCTTTCAACACTTTCAGAGTAAGACGACCTCATCTGTGCATGTTGTTATGGTAATATTATCCATCACTGACGTCATAACAGAATAGGGCATGGGGCACGATGTGAAAACTCCAGTGAAGCTGATAATCGTTCACCGGGAAAAAGGTCCGAAGTATTTTCTGCCTTTCGAGCGACACAGCAATGTAGGGAACGATTCTTCCGCAGCTCCCCATCGCTGTTAACGGGATGTGAAGTCATCGTTCTCAGTGTGCGGACATGGACGTGAGACACGGCACGTCTGCGAATACTGAAGCGTTTGGGGACTTGGTCGATCTCCCCCACATTTCAAGCACAGTCTATGGTAGTGTTTCCCAGCCCAGTCCTCGGGGGTACCCCCCCGGTCAGTCCACGTTTTTGCTTCCTCTCAGCACACCTGTACCAGGTATTCGGTGTTCCTGATTGGCTGGGAGCTAGGAGGGAGCGAAAATGTGGACAGTCGGCGGTTCCCCGAGGACTGGGATTGGGCAAACACAGGTGTACGGCAATGTGGAGGTATTCGTCAGTTAGGTGACGCGCAGATGACTCGATTTTAAATTTTCATGCAGCAAAACGACGCGGCTGATTCATCCGACTAACACTCAGCAATTAACCCGATATACAAATATTCCAGGGTACCCAGCAACAGGCAGCACAGGGACTGGCTACGTGACTGGTTTGGCAAGCCGCCAGCTGTAAGGCACGTTTCCCAAAGCCTTTGTTGCTAATAAGGTTATTTGCTAACAACATTAGATAACAACTGAATGGTTCCAACTATGCAAGTCGATAACATGAGGTTTTGGGAAACGTACCTTTTACATTAGCGGGGTCTCAATATCTTCATAATTTACAGCTGGATAAACAATGAGCGTAATGTAACTGTCAACTCATTACCTACATGTCTAATAAATGTTTAATAAATCCCATGAATATCTTTAAAAAAAAAAAAAAAAAACCTCAAATGTGCGGCTATTTTCAGCAGCTAGCTTTAAACATGATGCTGACATTTGACCCCCCAGTATCTTGTAATGAATTTTAAGCGGTGAGGTAACTTTGACAGGCTTTCTTTTCCTACTAATCAGTTACACAGAGACGAGTGTTTATTTTATGTATGTATGTGCGTGCGCGTGCGTGCGTGCGTGCGTGTGCGTGTGTGTGCATGCCTGCTTGAGTTCCACGTGCAGCAGTGGGACAGAAACACAGGAGGGTTGTGGGTCGGCTCCCCGGCGACAGAGACTGAGGGCGGGGTACCTGATCGTCACTGAGATAGTTGGGCAGGCCTCCGACAAAGAGCTTGTGTGGCGAGTCTGGAACCACGGTGGAGACGACCCCTGCAGACAGAGCGGCACGGCGCCCAAAGCCGGCCGATCACAGCAAACCGTCAACATGCCGGATAATGACCACGAGCAAACGGCGCGAGTGAAATAAGCCAACTTCAAATCAGTATGACGTCGTTATCTCCTATATAATATCAGATAAATGTAACTCCAGCAAAAAAATACCTAAATACTGGGGCAGTTTGACGACTGTTTTTTGTCTCTCCCATCTTGCTCTCCATGGGAGATGCTGACACATGCAGCACCAGTCAAAAGTATGGACACACCTGCTCTTAATGCATTTGTCTCTATTTTAGCTGTTATTCACCTTATAGTAAAAGGCCTTTGGGCATGGAAGTTATGCATATGAAGTACTGCAAAGACAAAATTTTTGTCTCTTCAAAATAGGAGCCATTGGCTTCGATGACAGCATTGCGGACTCAACCAGCTAACATATGTACCCACCTGGACCGTTTCTCCAACAGTCCTCGAGTTTCCACAAGTTCTGCGCGCAAGCTGGCTACCTTACTCTTACTCTCATCCAACTGATCCCAAACCAGCTCTATAGAGTTTAGGTTGGGGGGCTGTGGGGACCATCTCTTTCCTAGTTCACAAGGTAATAAGCTACTTGCATAACCTTCAAGGTGGGCTTTGGGTCATTATCTTGCTGAAAAACAAGTCATTTTCAGTAGGTGTGTCCAGAATTTTTAACTAGAATAGGAGCCAGCAACCCTAGAACAATTTGGGGGTTAGGGTCCTTGCTCAAGGGCCCAGTGGTGAAATCACTCTGCCAACCCTGCCAACCAGCAACCTTCTTTTCATGGGCAAACATCACAGAGCCACACAACACCCCTATGTTAACAGTAAGAAGTGAGTGACTGAGCTGTGTGTGTGTGTGTGTGGCTCAGCTGGTTAGGATGCCAGCGTTATCATCAGAAGATCACTGGTTCACATCACTGGTGATCACACCACTGGGCCGGCGAGTTTGCTCTAGGGACAGGCTGACCCTGATTTCTCAAAAAAAAAAAAAAAAAAAAAAAACATTCTTCACTTTGGATAAAACTGTCTGCTAAATATTTACAACATTAAGTAAATAAAAGTGAAAGTCTCCCTCTTTATATGACAAGACATCCGCAGCTTGCGAAGGACAGTCAGTCCGTAACGAGTACAAAAAACTGGCCTTGCCGATCGGCTCTTCAAAGGTAAATAAAGATTAAGGTTATGACGGCGACAAGCAAAACGGACCTGGTACGTGGAAGGCGGGCTGCTCTGAGATGCCAGGCAGGGGGCGATAGTCGTGGGGCCGCCTGATTTTTAACGACTGACCCTGGAAAATGATGCCGTCGAAGGCCATTGCCTGCGTGGTCTCATCCACGGACCGAAACTAGGGCAGAACGAAGAACGTCGTTAATCAGGGAAGGCTGCGGTCTCCGCCTGGACACAGCAGCCATTAGGCAGGAAAGACTCTTACTTCAAGGAAGGCAAAGTTCTTGTCCTGGTTTATCTGAACAGCGAGGACGGGATTGGTGGGACCTTGACATAAGCCAGCCAATCGCATCTGGGTATTGAAGAAATCCGCCATGGCCTCCTAAAAAGACAGGCAGACACACTGAATGAAGACAGGCAGACGTCTGAAGACATCAAAACAGGCAAACGAGAAAAAAAATGACTGACAAGTCTAGTACATTTATCTATTTATTTTGCGGACACTTTCATCCAAAGCAACATACATTTCATTGAAGAAGCAGGACCAGACAGTTCCTAGAGCAAATAGTGCTTAAGGGCTGCGCTCGGGGGCCCAATGGTGAAATCACTCTGCTGCCCAAGGGATTTGAACCAACAACCTTCTTGTGACCGGCTCAGTGTCCTAACTCACTGAGCTACACATGACACCAGTATGCATGACAGAAGGCAACGCGGGACTTTGCCTGGACTCACCTCCGTCAGGCCGAAGGGGATGTTGCCGACATAAAGCCGCCTGGCCTGCCGGGTCATCTGGCTGCCGACCATCGGCACCTGGGTGGGCGTCACTGCCACGCCGCTGGTGGTGGATGTTGCCAGTAAAGCTATCGTGGGGATCTGCCCTGCAGCTGTGGGGAGGAGAAAGGGCTTCAAGACCCCAACCAGGGACGGCCAGAACATCCGGATCGTCGCCTTCATTTGCTTCTAACCCCTAGGTTTAAGCTCTCTTCACACTGTCTGAAATCATCCCAAGTGTTATTCCCTCTTTGACCAGCAGGGGGGAGGAGGGCACTCCAGAATAAATGCTTTCATTGCAACCAATATACCATAACCTTGCAATACTGAACTAGCACACATGGAAGCGTCGCATCCAAACCTTGCATTGCCTTGTACTGCATGGGGGTGATGTGCTCGAATCCCGGAGGGGGAACATCCCAGTACTTGTATGTCCTTTTCTTACGGCTTCTCCGAGGAGAGTAGCTGCCCAAACACAAAACAGAAGGTTGTTTTCCCCAAACAATACAGTGTAAACACTCAGAATCTGGCAAAAACAAACAGATGGCAGAATGTTTACATTTAACTTTGGATCGCAGGCAGTTTAAGGTCATGAGGGTGTGACCATGCGCCACTTTTTAGGCTGGCTTTGAGGTCCCATCGCTATGGCGGGGGCTACTTATAAACGCCAGTTAAAATTTAATATGGGTACAGTCCCCCTTCCCACCACGAAGAAACCAATTGGTTGATTGTGAAAGAAACTTGTTAAGAGGCCTCAAACCATGCTAGATATCAGCTTCAGTGCCTGTAACCGGGACCGTGAGGGGGGGTACCTGTGCTTCTTGTGCTCGCGTGAGCTGCTCCGTCGGTCACGACCCTTGCGGTCGCGGCTGCTGCTGCGCTTCTCGTGACTCCGCCCCCTGGAGTCCTTGCTCCAGCGGCGGTGCTTCTCGCCACGGCTCAGAGACCGGCTGCGGCTACGCTTCTTGTGTCGCTCCTTCTCCCGCTCTGGGGGACGACACCGTGGTACCAGTGAGACGGTGGGCGGAGCGACATGACTGCCCCCCTACCATCCATTTCGATAAATCCAAGATGTGTAACTCAGAGGGATTATGAATGTGTGTCCGGATGGTTGTGGGTTTGAAGCCCATGAGTCACAGAGTAATCATATTACCAACTTCCCTGGGGTGCTGGATGCTGACTGACCCAGCGCTATGCCTTAAAAGTCACTTACGGAGACCAAGATGTGGTACGGGGTCTAACTCCCCAGTTTCCTCACCAGAATGAAGCACCTCCATTCAATTCACATATTCAATCACACCCTCCTGAAACAAACACACCCATCTCTCAATGGCTAATAATTTCAAGGGCACAAGGACATCCCCTTGAATGTCAGTCTGTTGTGAAACAATAAAAACATAACCAGACTAATTAATGATATAGGAGCACAGTGGTGAGTACAGTTGCCTCACGCCTCCGAGTCTGGAGGCCTGAATTTTGCCTCTGCTCTCTGTATGGGGAATTTGCCTGGAATAGGCTCCAGGGGAGCCTGACTAAGATAACTGGTTGGACGATGGATGGGTAATTAATATCGTTTCAATCTGACAGACAGCACTTTATTAAACTAGCAATAAAATATCACCTTTCTATCCCAGCAGGTCCTTCATATAGAAGCTTAAATAAATCCCTGAAGGTGCAGTTTTCAGTGAAGCATTTAAACGCAGGTGCTGCTCGAGGAATCAGCTTCATGCATCAGTTATAACAGCGTTACGGTAATGCACCGCTGCAAAAGTACAGACACGGAGCGGCCAATGCATCTTACGTAAATCGGTAATAACCAATTACCGCAATCGCAGGCATAGTCAGAGCGCAGATATGAATGACTGGAACTGCTAGTTTATCAAACACGGCGGCACTTAGTGCTCGTCTAGCCGAATCAGGTCGTTTCGAATGACATTTTAGTGATTTAGTGATAAGGAGCTGATATGACAAGATTGCCATTTGATAGGTACATAAATCAATCCTACTTTCGACTCCGTTGTAACGCATGTTGTATATTTCAGTTGCGTTAGTATGGCTTAAGTTTATTCAGTTTACTGGATTCTCTGCACTTTAATGAAGTTATATGTGTATTGTTATATAACTGTACATCATTGTTAGTTACTGCTATCCGCTGTAAAGGTAGATACAGGTGCAAGACTTTGCAATAACGACCTAAAAGCAGTTGTTATGATTCCAGGGAACGCGGCTGATTTTTAGAGTCTATACATCATGAAGAAACGGCGATCGTGTGAGAAAGACTTATTCTGTACGGATGACAGGGCCAGCATTTCGGACCCAAGGGAAAGGCTATTGTGCATCGGAAAGAGACAAAATCATATCATTATATAGAAAACTCGTCGTAGTATTTAAAAACCAAGTAACTAACACTGTTATTAAGTGCGGACTTTAAATCAAGTGGTCGCGGTCGTTTTTATTTGCATAAAACTTTAAACGTGATCTTGAAAATATAACGCTTGCAACAAACATCCATGCATAGTGTGTTACTGCGAATGAAAATACGCGGGTCACAATTTATGATCCAAGTGTATAATGGTAAATAATTAAATAAATAAAACCGCAGGCTTTCACATCGAGTGCACCCCAATAACGTTTCATTGAAATGTCCATGTTATGTACGCCGGGCACTGATGGATGCAGGCCTAGCGATCTCTATAACAATGCCAAGCAAAGAATGTCACTGATTTACCAAAGCGGTCAGTTTTCGGGGATCCTGCGGCAGCTGGGAGAAGAAGAATCGGGCAGGTTTCAGAATCGGCGAGCGCTCGGATAAAAGGCACCGATTTCCCAGCCGCGCTTTTCTTTTCGGAACCAGCAGAAGTGCCCTCCGCACCATCCTCGGCGCTAGGACACGCCGGCCACTTTATTACCCTAAAACAGGGAGCATACACCGATCTTCAAAGCCAAACTTACCTTGCCGATTTTCGCTTAACTGCTTCTCAAACTCATCGAAATCGGACATTTTTCAGTCCGTACTAAAGACGTATTGCAAAATAAGCAGAGGTCCAACAGTAGGCCTTTGAATGGGCTACAGGCTGCATTGGGTTCTGCTGCTTTTTCTTCCGAGTCGCCTGCCCCTCCTCCCCCGAAGTCATCGGCTCTTCCTCGGTTGTATCACACACAGGTTCGGAAACATTCGATGCGCATTACCGTCCCCTCCTGCACTGGAGGGTTAAGGACAACGTGATTATATCGAACCAAAATTGAAATGTGCAAGTTGACTTTCCTAGTTATACGTCTTCATTTTTATTCTGGGTTTAACAACCATGAGTTTATGACGTATTTTACATGATTAGTTGGCGACTGGACCTTATTGTTTATATCTCTTATTAAGGATCCATCCATCCATACATCAATTATCAAAACCACACACTTACAATCCGAGTCTAGTTTCATATGCTGCGCTGCTGAGCGACCCGCAGAATATTATGCATGAGTACAAGTCACAAGCCCCGTTTCCACTAACACGGGGCCGGTTCTAGCTTGGTGCCTTTTGAGACCGAGGCAAAAAGATGCAGACTCTCCCCGTCGGGGAATCGAACCCCGGTCTCCCGCGTGACAGGCGGGGATACTCACCACTATACTAACGAGGAGATGTACGCGCACTACTTTTACATCTTCAAGATAAACAGCGGATGACTACTAACATTTGCGAGTAATCAATGACTGAGCTTCATGTCATGACCATGGTGCTCAAGAGAAGAAAAAATACATAATGTACGTCCACTGATACCAGAACAACCATATAGCTTTATACTAAGACGATGATTAAACGGAAAATTCCTTTACAAAACACTGCCACAAAATCATAGTTTCGCAATATTACATCGTGCAACGGGACACAGTGTAAGTACGTGAAGTCGGTAATTAAATCAAGAAAAAAAAGTGAGAGGAAAAGAATACTTTTCTATTATCATATTTTTCTAACTGGCCAAACTGAGTCATATTTTGATTATACACACTAACAGAAAAACAGTGCAAATCTCCGGTAGTCCGTTTCACTTGCGCTCCGCTATGGGGCAGTAACAAGCAGAGCTTAAGTGTGGAAGGAAAAAAAAAACACAGGACAGCATCAATCCCAACTTCACAAACGCCGGAGATCGAGATGCTGTAAGCATGACAATTAACATCTTTATCCAAGGGAACAGCTGCAAGACACAGATGCCGCGCCTAACAAAGGTAGGATCGATTCCGAAGTTCAGGCATTTACAGACGCGGACTCTTCTGGAGTTGATTTTTTTCGGGAGATACGCATCAACTTCAAAAGTATGAACCGCATTATATCTATATCTGTTATGACGTTGTAGCTATTGATACTGATGCATCACAAAAATAATTTAAATGTTTTTTCATTCTGACATATGTTCGTTCGGACGAGGATTTTATTATATGAGATAAGTTTTAAATGAAAACTTTTTTTAATCTATATGATTAATTCTCGAATCTAAGCCAGACTTCACATAAATCATTCATTCATAAATATAATGGAACATACAACATCCAGGTATCCATGAAATTTATGATCAGGCTATACGTTTGTGATAACAACAAAACAACACAACATGTATATTTACAATATATGGGCCTATTGTTTAATATTGCCTCCAAATTATAGCCAGACAATAACGCAATAGGCCGACATCAAACAATTTTCATGTAAAACAAAAGTGCTGGCAGTTTGCTTGTGCTTACAGACCCCGCCTTGAGCCCATCCAGAAAGATCCCAAAAATAACCGACAAGCAAAGGTTGTAACAATCTGAGCATGTTTAGTTTAATGTAATCAGGAGCCGAATTAATAACGCGAATAAATGATCAAACCGAAAGTCTGTAGTCGGGAATATCCGATAACGTCTTTGACGTGCAGTTAAGATAGTCAGAGGAAAAACCTTGTAGTTTACTTATATATATGCCTAAATATATGAGTGTGTCTCTCCGGTGATTTAATGATGAATATAACGATTACATATCAAATCACACATTAAGCAATTATTATATTACTAGGTTGAACGTTTTCACTATGTCTGTCGTCACCTTGATTTCACGATTTTGACTATTCTTCTTATCCCAGATTGAACAAGTCATTGTGGCGATGCAAGATCCCGACATGGGGATAAAGATGAAGAATCAAAGACTGTTAATCACAGTGATTCCACATGCGATGACAGGTGCACGATACATATTTTACTTTTTAAAAATAATTTTTCATGCCGCCCGGGTTGTCTTACACCCGGCCGTGCAGTGTCCCGGGGGCCGGGTCCTAATGGTCATTTAAGCCCTTCACAGGAAAGCCCATACATCGGCGGTCTTCGGGAATCCTGTGCATTAAGACTGTCATCGATCTCCTTGCGCTCATATTTATTTATGTAATTTATTTATCGAGTTCAGCGTTTTTGATTTATGACGGCTTAATGCATTTCTCGACTCTAACTAGATGCCTTCCTCGCTATGCCTTCCCAGGAAATGATATCGTGGAGTGGCTAATTCAGAAGTACTCCATCATGGAAGAAGGTAGGGCCGAGAAGTATGTAGGGAAGCGTTACCTGGTGCTCTTATGTGAGGTTAATCGATTGTTTTTTTCCCTTCGTGACGACGATGGCGCCCCTGCTGGCGAAAGACGTCATCAGGTTTTTTTTTTTTTGTAATAAAATAACATAAATAAACGAGTCTTTTGAATAATAAATACAAATGAAGTAATAGAATTTGTCATCCATACAACAGATTAGCCTAGCTGCATTTATGTGTAAGCATATGCAATTCACGTGTCTGACAGAAGCATGTTCTGTTCCATTGATATTGCTGAGCCTGTGAATTAATAAATGTCAGAATTGAGCTTGTCCATAACATAGACACCCCATTCGCCTGAAGCTTTTGGGATTTTCTTCCCCTGGCGTCAATTTATCTGCTGAATTATTTATCTTTCTGCTGAGAGGCTATTAGTACAAATAATCTGTAGGCCAGTCCCGAGTCGCGCCGCTACGCATGCTGAGCTGTACGGTTTGATAGTCCCGATGCAAACTTCGCTGATAGCCAGAGGCAGTCAGTCATGCCTGGAGAAATATCGCTATCCGTCTCCCTCATTATGCACTTCTGCAAGACGCTGTTGTCCTGAATTCCCGGGCGATGCAGATGAGGTTTTAAATAGCAAGGGAGCAGATTTCCCTGATTTACAGCCCAGATTGGAAAAGAAGTCGGAATGGAAAGGAGGGGACTTTTAGGCAGTAGATGGCAGATGCATTAACAGACTTGAATGGGCAAAAAACCTGTTGCCCCGGTAAGCAGTTACCCCTCCCTGTAAACACTAGGCTTCCCCCTAGCAGCGCTGTTGCTGCGCCGGTCTGAAACCCCCGGGAGCGCCTGACTGCCAATGGCCGCGGAGGCAGCCGGAAAGTGGAAAGTCCCAATTACTCGTAATTAATTATAGTTCCGATGAGGAATGCACCATCCCCGCGGCTTATTCTGTGCACCATGTCAACGTTTTTTCCAGTTACTTGCTATACCGTAAAATAAAATATAATATGCCTACTCAGTTTCTAGTTATCGTGTGTTCTACTGTATTCCACTGACAAAAATTTAGAGAATTACTATGCCTAAATCTGGGCTACGAGTAGTGGATTTGTTTGAGCTTTGAGTAGTTTACGTGGAAATGAGTGACCACTTTGTGTGTTTTCAGAGGCACTTCATGTGGGGAATCTGATCGTGAAGCACGGCTACATTTACCCCCTAAAGGACCCCAGGACGCTCGTCCTGGGGCCCGACGAGACGCCGTATCGCTTCCAGGTAACCTAAAACCACGGTTTCTTCAGATGGAGGGCAGCGCGAGAGGGTGGTGGCCATGTGGGGGGGCACGCATATCGAAACTATTCGTTGGAGAGACTGCGGAATTACCGTGTAGGACAGTATTTCTCAATCTGGTCCGGGCTCCAGAGCTGAGAGGGTGCAAAAACGTAGACTGTCTGGTAGGGAGCTGGGAGGGAGCAAAAACGTGGATCATCTGTGTGTCGCCGAGGACCGGATTGGGAAACACTGATGTATGAGAACCAATGCCAGTTAAAGTAGCAAAATGCCTTCCACCCGCCTTGTCCCTGACATGTTAAATCACAAAGCACCTTTGTCACGCTGCTTCTGAATAGTTTCAAATGACAGCATCTCCTTTTTGCTAGACTCCGTACTTCTGGAGCTCTCAGCAGTGGCCAGCCTCCGAGCTAGATTACGGTGATTACCAATTATTAATCATGTGCTCGCCTATTACATCATTACTTCCCTTTACTAGAATAATAGAAAAACACAGTTTCTTGCCATGTCTTTCTTTTGCTCTTCTAAAGCGATTTATTTGACTAAGAAGAATATCAGAAAGCAAGGGCAGCTGATAGACTATGAAAAGGTAAGAGAAAATTTTTATTTATGTACATTTCAATGCTATTCTTATTCGCTGGTCTGAAGCATTGCTTGATGAGATCATGTGATAGCTGAATGCTCATGGGAGTTTTACTTACACAAAATATTATGAGGGTAGAAGGAAAAATGATTGGTTCAGAGAGATAACCAATTAGATTGTACATGAGGTGGATCCGAGCAACTAGAGGAGGCAGGAGCAACCAATCAGATGTCTTGGTCCTGCCTCCTCTGCAATCTGATTGGTTATCTATCCGAACCAATCATTTTCCTTCTGCCCTCAGAACATTTTTGTGTAAGAAAACCTCCCACCAATTATGCACATAGTAGGATCGCACATAGACATCCACCAACTTGCCGCCATGTTGCGTCAGGGTCAACGCATTTTAGGTTCTCATCAGTAAGAGGGTTTGTGAATCCGACACTGCCAGCTGATATCCTGGGAGGGGTTCGGCCTGTGAGTCATAACGTGAACCCATGCAGCAACGCAGCCAGCCGTGCGACCTGGCAATGTCGCATTTAAACATCGTCTCCGCAGGACAGCTACAACATGTTGCACAAACGGATCAACCACACCTGGGACTTCGTGGTGATGCAGGCGAAGGAGCAGCTCAGGTAAACCCCACCCCAGCCCGGGAATACTGTCGCATCGAGCTATGAAATCAATTTCATAAATGCACACAAGGGGACAGATGAGAATGGATGAATAAATCTCGTATTAAGAGGATGATGATGTTACCTAAATTAAAAAGTAACATGGTGTGTGGTCATAATTTCCCTCCTATCTGTTAAATCAGACCTCAGCCTAAACACTAGAGTCGGAAATCCATTTCTAAGTGAAAAAGGAAACAGAAAAATGAAAACCCTACCTTGCAGTTCAGTGATTACCGCTATATGCTAATTACCCAGTATGCTTTCTGACTCTCCATCGACTGCTCTGCTCCTACCAGGGCAGCCAAACAGAGGCGCAAGGCGGACCGCATCGTGCTGGAATGTCAGGAACAGGCCTACTGGCTCGTCAACAGACCGCCAGTAAGCACCTCCCCCGAAACCCCTGACTCCCTACATCTGCCCCGGCGAAAACCCAGTATGCTGTGATTAGAGTAAAGCACACACTGGGTAAACCTGAACTCAATGCACCTTGGCAGCTCGAATATCGCCTCAGGCTGGGGGCGATTCTAGGATTTTTTTGAGGTTGTGGGGCAGAGTGGTGGCTCTGGGCCTAGGGATCTGTGCAAGCAAGTGGAAGGTTGTTGGTTCAAATCCTGTGAATGCCCAGAGTGATTCTACTCCGTTGGGCCTTTCAGCAAGGGCCTTAACCTGCAATTGCTTTGTCCTGGGTATGACATTAATCTACATGCAGGCCTGTTAGGAGATCCTTCAACTTACAGGGGAAACTTGGCAGGATTGGCAGGAAGGCATAGGCAGGGTCCCATTCCCCCACAGAGAGCTGGGGGGTTGTGCAGTTCTCTCCCACGACAACGGGTTTGTTCAATGAAGGAAGGCAAAGGAAACATCTGTAAGGACATATGGAACATTTCCGGTATAATTTTCGATCTCCGTCATCTCCAGAGCATTGAGCTCAGCAAAATTCACGGGGGGGGGGGGGGGGGGGGGGGGGAGTTTTATCTTCGTTAAGTAAGACACACAGAGTGTCTCCATGCATACTTTGTGGGGGAGGAATATATCACTTCAGGCCTGATAACCCACTACTGCTTCAGTGTGATCATGAAATATTTACTTAGCTGGGAAGAAGCCTATGTTCTGTGGGACGAGAGCTTTCAGAAGACAGACAGGACAGCAGGCTGCGGGAATGAGCAACTGCACCCTCGCTGAGTGTAATTTGGAGTTCATGAATAACACAGGAGAGTGGAGAATGAAAGTGTGGGACAGGAGCAGAGTGTGGTGTGTATCTGGCTTAATCCCGGCCGTCACTAGGGCCCCTTTCTGCTGGGTGCGCAGCATCTCTCAGGGCTAATAAGCATCAGCGTTTATGTGGGCCATTATCCCCATCCGGGGCGGCATCAGGAGGTGGGAATGGCAGCCACGCAGCTGCGGATCACATCCTAAATTCAGCTTATTTTGCAGATGTACCTTTTATTGAGACTAGAGCAGTTGGGGGTTTAGGGACTTCTCTCAGGGGTCCAGTGGTGATGTCACTCTGCTGACTGTGGGATTTAAACCGGCAACCTTCCAGTCATAGGCGGCGACTGCCAACCCGCTCAGCCACACACCACCTTCATTGATGAAACCCACCGTTTTGACGCCAATTAGACGGAAACACAGTTGAGCCAAAAACCACGCAGCGTAGGGCCCCCCAGTCAGGTGCTGCTCGTGTTTAAAAGGCAGGGACGCTCTGCACTCTGGTACGGCCAGGTGGACGGGGGAAGCTGGGGGGGGGGGGGGGGGATTAAAACCAGCAAATGACAAAATGGCCGCTTCCTGCCTCCTTTCTCTTTGCCCGAGAAACACGAGACGCATCGCTAAGACTGGTGATGCTTGGATCTGGGAGAGAGGAGTGCGAAGGGACTGGGAGACGGCCTGAAGCTAAAATGCAGACATGCTGTGTTTGCGTCTCCCCCCCCACCACCCCCCCACTTGTTGGGCCTTTTAAACGAGCTGGAAGAGGATCCCACCTCCGGAATACCGGATCCATTATCTGACCTCTATTCCTGCGGCTCAGGCTTAATGCTGCATGTTAGCGGAGAGATAATGGATGTAATTGCAAATAGCAGCGTAATAATTTGCCAAATAGTCTCTCTGCTGTTAAGTCCTGAGCTGATCTGAAGCACTTTAATTGGGATTTAAGGAAACCATGTTAAATCAGATTGCATTCAGTATCGACATTTGGTTAGTTTATTCTGTAAAGCAGGGTACCCCAGTCCTGATCATGGATACTGTGTCACCGACTGGCCCTCCAGGACCGAATGGTCCTTTTGGAAAGCTGTCACACTGTCCCCTACTGGGCAGTGTCGCCATGGGCTGTACCCAGTGGCATCATGGGAAATGTGACCAGTAGTGCTAAGGGGTATTAATGCAGCGTTAGACCGGCGTCAGTCTGCTTGAGAGAAACGAGCTCACTCTTCATCTGAAGTTCAGCTAAGGATTTCTCACCCTCTGATTTTCTGCAGCCGGGAACATTCAGCGTTCAAGAACAAGGCCCTGAGCGAAGGAACCGGCACAACTCCCGAGTCCAGCTGGTCTGAGCTTTTTATTAAGCATATACATTTTTTCCGTAATGCCAGTACCTGCTGTTTATCGCCTCTGTCAGTCACAGGACCGGATCCGGGCAAACAAGAGAGCCGCTCGGGGCCTAGATAAGATCAAAGTCATGAAGAAAAAATATGTATATTAATATCTATATATATATGGCAGCTATAGGCAGAATAGGCTGTTGCCTTGGGCCCCCAAATTACCCAAGGAAGTGAAGTGATAATCAGTGTTTTTGGTGGGAGGGCATCCGAGGGAAGCTCGTGTGTGAGTGTGACAGCACTTCGTTGTGCTCATCTTTCTGTCTCACTTCTTCCTCACTTCCTGCTCTCGTTTTCCATGCTAACGTAAGTACGTCAGCAGTCCCACAATACATACTCGTAATAGTGCTATATTATTCATGGTTTCTAGACTGGATGTCTGCTTAGTAAAGCCAGGAGCTGAGTGTGAGCAGAATTCCTACTGTCTGATTCCTTGCATGTGATTCGCTCGTGGGAGTTTTACCCTCACAAAAATGTTCTGAGGGCAGAAGGAAAAATGATTGGTTCAGAGAGATAACCAATTAGATTGTAGAGGAGGTGGGTCTAAGGAACTAGAGGAGGCAGGAACAAGACATCTGATTGGTTGACCCCCCCCCCCTCCTCTAGTTGCCTGTATCCACCACTTCTACAGTCTGATTGGTTATCTCTCTGAACCAATGAACCTTGTGCCCTCAGAACATTTTTGCGCAAGTAAAACTCCCATAAACATGTGGCTTATATCATGTTTAGAGACGGTTTTGTTTCTTCCTTCTTTACAGAACAGAACGCGGACTACTACAAAAGAGAGGTAAGCCTGAAAGAATTTAGAGTGAACCTATTTCAGCTGATGGGATGGTTGCCAAGAACAACCAAAGAGGGTGATTAAGTGGGCTCTTAAGAATGCTGTCATAAGAAAATTGCTTCGGAAGGATCTACATCTGTGTTGTCGTTTTCTTTTGTTGGCTCTCAGATATTGACAAATTCTGTTTAAAGGTACAACAGCATGGCTCTTATCAGGGCTTGGATGTGTACCATGCTGTGCCTTTTTTCTGACTCTTATATTCCCCGTGTGATTTTTCATGGCTCCCGACACCAGATTGAACACATCAGGAAATCCCTGGGCCGCTCGAGGGTCAAGTC
Source organism: Brienomyrus brachyistius (assembly GCF_023856365.1). Taxonomy (NCBI): domain Eukaryota; kingdom Metazoa; phylum Chordata; class Actinopteri; order Osteoglossiformes; family Mormyridae; genus Brienomyrus; species Brienomyrus brachyistius. Next base: position 13,567 of record NW_026042976.1, on the reverse strand, counting down.
CTCCATCTGCCTGGAAAGGTTGGATAACAGCCTCCCCCACCTACCCCCCCCCAACACCTGTGATTCAGCCTCAGTCCCAGCATAGCTGGGGGACCACTGGTTCGACACCAGTCCACATTAGTCCCTAACTGGGGGATATCTCTGGGTATTCTGTATACTGTGCCTCTGATTGGTGGGGGGGGGGATCTATTTCATGTTAATTCTGACAAAAATGCTGGGGACTGCTCTTTGTGAAAATCTAACCTCGTTATTTCGTTCTTTCGTCCATCTGCCCATCCATCTTTCACCATAAATCTCAGAGTCACACATATCCTGGATTAATGATGCCTAACTAATATTGAAACCGGTTGACTATTAAACTGAATTGAACTGTATTTAACTGCAAATAATTACTTAATATTGATCAGAAGGTCGCCGGTTCAAGCCTGGCTTCAGCACACTTGTGGGTCCTTGAACAAGGCCCTTAACCCCCAGGTTCCTGGGAGCCTCTACGGGCAGCTGCCCTTTGCTACCAAGCTTTCTCTCACCTATGGAGAGCAAGATGGAGGAGATGAAAAGAGAATTTCCTTATAGGGTTCAATGACGTATAATCATTTCGTCACCATTTCGAGCTCCAGTTTGCTGGAATATGCCAGCATTGAACCTGAATATTTGATGACTTGCAAGGATTATAGAAAGTAGGACTAAAACTGGGAATGGCTGGTCTTCTGTGTTCAGCTTCCTTAAGTTCAGCGAGCAGTACCTGAACCATGACCCCATGATGCAAGGCTGCCCCCCCAGCAACCCCTGGATAACAGATGACACGGCACTCTGGACGCTGAATGCCGACATGTGAGTGTGCGTTACCGCGCCCCATCCTGCCTCTTCAGGGCCACACCCCCAGAGGTGACTGTCGTCTCTTCACTTCCACGCCTCCTGGTGCAGGGTGGAGACACCCACCAAGCTGCGGGTGGAACGATGGGGGTTCGGCTTCACGGAGCTCCTTAGGGACCCTCTGGGACGGTGCAAGTTCAGGGAGTACCTGGAGAAGGAGTTCAGTGGTGAGCAGCATGTAGACCCCCCCGCCCAAGTAGATCAGCTTCATGGAGGCATCGTCAGCAAGTAAGAATCATATTCATTATTTGATCACTGCGGGCCTATTTGGGCAGTGTGTGACTCAGCAGATTGGGATTCATTGCAGGAGGTCATCAGCTCAAATCCCAGAGTCAGCTGAGTGACCTCACTATTGGGCCGTCGATCAGTTACTCCAGGGACTGACTGACCCTGCCCTCTCAAAAAAAAAAAAAAATAGGATCTAGCATCTGCTAAATTAATAATCATGATCCCTCTATGAAAGGCAATTCTCCTCCATATTGGCATCGTGATGAGCGCCTCCTGCAGGTAGCTGATGCATGCGCTGTTTCATTCACAGTGGAGAACCTCTGTTTCTGGGAGGCCTGTGAGGACATCCGGCACGGCGAGAGCGCTACGATCCCGCAGAAGGTGGAAGAGGTCTACAAGTGAGTGCGACCTTGTGGCCCAGTGGGACAGTTTGCATCCCAGTTGAATTTAGAGCAGGCCCTGATGTGGCACTTGCTTACTCCCAGTGGGACTGCAAAGCTCAGGCTCATCACTTCCTTCCCCCCAGGCAGTTCCTGGCCCCGGGAGCCAGCAAGTGGGTAAACGTGGACAGCAAGACCATGGAGAAGACCCTGCAGGGCATGAAAAGCCCACATCGTTTTGTCCTGGATGACGCCCAGATGCACATCTATTTCCTGATGAAGAAGGTAGGAGCATTAACTGTGCACAGCCATGAAAGTGGATGACAGCTTCATTAAAACGGGCTCTCGGCCTCTCCTCTCACCCTCAGGACTCCTACGCCCGCTATTTAAAGTCCGATCTCTACAAAAACATGCTGGCTAGAGCCATAGAACCACAAGAGACCAAAAAAAGGTAAAACTATTATCTTCTATAAAAGGGGTCTTTCTGTAATATATTCCATGTATTTTATATAAGGGGATAAGACTCATATTGGTGTGGGATACACACAGGTTCTGTTTCTGGGGTTGTTAACGATTAATTCCAGGGATTTTTGGGCTTAGTGTGAACTGCTGGCTTCAGCTTAGCTTCGTCACTAAGACTACACAGAGTTCTGTAATGTTAATTGCTTTTGCGTCCCCTGTGATGCTCTCCAGTTTCTGTTTGTAATTCCACGGTAGTCAAGGATTTTCCAACATGGCTGACTTAGAAAAGGCAGTGCCACAAGTGTTAGCGGAACGCTAACATGTTCTCCTTCCCATCATGCCCCAGTGTCTTTCCCTTTGTGAGACGCCAGCGGCACTCCAGCCGTAACCCTGCCCTTTTCGCCCAGGCCTTAGAGGACAACGGCAAGACCAAGTCCCTGGGGTCACCAGCAAGTCCCACAGCAGCCTGCTCTTCCTAACACTGCCTCCTGGGGGGGGGATGCACTCTGAGCTCACTGCTGCCCCACAGAGGCTGTTTGGGGGCGGTGCTCTGCTGCTCTATTTGACGCAGTCTTCCAGGATTTTTAACTTCGGATGTATTTTTATTATAGTGTCATGTTAAATAAGAACAGACTAAATTATGGTTTAGATCAGAAGTGAGAAAAGTCCTGTGTCTCTATATATAGGAAAAGTTTATTTCATTAGTAACAGACAAACCATAGTTGAGCCAAATATTGCCTTATTACTAAGTAATAAACATCTGCATACAACTTTCACTGAAACAATGGTTGTAATAGATAAATAGCCATTTAAAACTTGGCATTTAGCTCAGTGCTTATAATGTGGATTGTGTCCCATATTCCAGATCAAAACTGTGCAGTTTCGAACCTGCATCATGTCTGCTTCAGATTCCAGCAGCTTCTCTCATCCTTTGTTCATTTACTTCTTCAGCATTTCTCAATAAATTAAGCAAGTTTTTAATTCACCTTTAGTGGAATTCTGTCACTTAAATACCAAAATAGAATAACACAGGTGTCGTACTTTTCAACCATTTTTCTTTTGGCTTATAAACGGCATGTGCTACTCTGAGATCACTGACCTGCTGGAGATGTGGTTCGGAACCGCAGGTGACCTCGAGTTCTTTTTTTTTTCCTCCGTGGAGGGAATCAAACAACAAAAGAGATTAGCCAGAGATCCACCCTGCACGGACTTGCTGGTATGATGGGAACGGGACCTAGATTTACTGGAAGCACAAAGAGAGCAAACTAAATTCTGCCCAACAGACAGGCGGAACAAATCGCTACAAAAGGTTTCAGTCACCTGTCTCCCCTGCCAGGACAGCACCTCCCTCCCACAGCGCACCAACAATACATTATACTATTATACCGTGTCTTGGAAAAGTATTGGAATCCTACTTAGTGTTTTAAAAAGCAGCACATTTCTAAATTATCTATATCCCAGTCCCTGAAAGCTATAACTAAAGATTACTGAGGGTAAGATGAATCTCTGCTGCATCTCATAAGTTCATTAAAAATCGAAACTTCCTTTCTTTCAGAACTGAATTTTCTGCCATGTTGGTCTTTAAAATTGTCCATTCGGCTCCAACAAGCTTTCGAACTCCAGTTTGAATGAAATATTGGGCTGCGAATGTGAAGTAGACAGGGTCATGGTGAGGAATGCGTCAGGAATATGGGGCGTGTCTGGAAGTCTGTGTCCATCACCAAAGCCTGTGATATTCATTATTGGCGGTTTGTTTATTGGCTGCTAAGGCTCACAATGGAAGCTCAATACTAAGTGTTTTGAATTACTGAAGTTTGCATGTTGACGGAGCCGGGATGGATGGATGGATGGATAGATAAATGTTTAATAATACATGCAGTACAAGTGTCAAACTAACTTTACCAGACAAGCCCATTAAAACGAGGCTCTCAGTTTCTCTTGAAATTCTTATGTAAAAAAAAAAAAAAATAATAATAATAAACTACTTTGCATGTTACTTTTTAATAGATTTCCTTTTTAAAAAATTAAATCTGACTACGCAAATCCTTCAACTCCTACACTACCCATCAAGGCAATCCTCAGGATTCCAGCAGCACAGAGTTAACTGATGTTCTGCGCGGTTCTTAAAAATGCATGAAACTCGCGAGATAAAAATAAAACAACCGCAACAGAGAATACTGAAATTCCGTCTTCATATTACTGAAACATACAGGATTAAGAGACAACATGAAGTTGGGAAAGGGATTGGTGGGGGGTGGGGGGTGGGATTAAAGGCACTGTCAGCATAACATCATAAAGACGGCACCGATGTCCATTTGCCATGGATTATGTTGTATTCTGCGACTAAAAAGGACCCATAATCTGATTAAGTTCACATCAGACTAATGAGTGAATCTTCTCTGACAGCATTACTGACGCATAGCCCGCCATCCAGAGCTGCATTAGTGCGTTATGGGTTTCTAAGGCCCACCTTAACACAGCAGGGAAACACGTGCTGCTTAGTACGCTATTTCTCGGATCTGTAACATCGTAAGGTCACAGTACAACGTCGTGTCTTTCTGCAACTTTATAGCAGGGCTGAACAGCCAGGTGGCATTTTGGGCATTTTCAAGGTGAGCCGATGGGTAGGCGAGCCGGCAAAAATCTTGGGGAACCCCCCCCCCCTTTCCCAGTCAGCAAAATTTATTGCACAGCAAAAGTTATGGAGACCCCAGCTCTGTAAAATTTACTGTGGGAGTCCAAGGAAACTTTAAAAACACAATATCTCAATCTCCGGAGTCCTTTAAACCTAAAAAATATACAAAGAAATCTATGCTGTGATTCTGCTAGAGAATTTGGGCCCCATGAATGCATATCATATTGGGCCACAAACCCACACCAATGCAGTTATGTTCCAAGTTTTTTACTGTCCTAATCTCCCCCCCTTAACTGCGCCCCAGACTTGATGTTCCACGTTACAATTTCAACCAAATGTTGTGTGTTAAAAAAAAAATTAAATTGTGCACCAAAATTTTTTAACATGAAAGCAAGCATTAATAAAACTTAATCAAATGTTGATTTTTTTTTTTTTATATATAGAATTTCTCATTGTTTTGCTGATATCTGGGAAAACTGGGTTCATGGATCGGGATGGAAAGGCATGTTCAACGCACATTTTTTTTTAAATATTGATTTCCAGCAACTAATAAGCAAATCGAGGGAAATCTGCAAGGTACAAATCTGCAAGGTACAACAGAACCGTTCATCTCATTTCTACCCCGTCAAATCGCGTCCCAGGCTTTCTGGACCTCCCACTGAAATGCATTCAGCGACATCCACCTAAACAATTGCATTACCCCGGCAACGGGACTGCAGTAATCTCATTTAGTCTGAGAATTTGTGTGTCAGAAGGTAGAAAATTAGGATACGGACACGTTGCTCAAAGAGTGCCACGGAGTCACCAGCAGTATCATCAAACACGCCATTTAATACAATAATTTTTTTATCATTGTTTGTATAAATACAAATGATTCTTATTAAACAGCATGACTGACTCGTGCAATACAAATAGGCATATGCATCAAAACCTTTATTAGATTTCAGAAATCACAGAAGAAAATCAAGCTTGGCAAAATAAAAATTATGCAAAATTATCCAGTATATTTCAGCCGTTTCTATAAATGTACGCTAAGGTGGTACTTGCCAACGCCGAAACAATTCTCTCATCCAGTCACAGTGCTCTTTAAAATGGAGATACTTTAATTTATTTAAGGTTGAGTTAAAACACGACATTTAATATTCAGAATAAAATCAAAATCTGATAAGGGATTCACATCGTTTACCGTTTAACTGGTATGTCCATTTTCGATAGGCTTGTTGGGTGGGTAAAAACCCTATTTAACTGATCAGGGTCACTTAGGCAAGTTCACCTTAATTAAAAACAAAATAACTAAACAGCACATAACTAGTCAAAGTGTAAACTCTGCTGTTGGCAAAAACTGTACGGCTGGACCCCCAAGGGCACCAGCGACTGTAGGGCCTTGCTTGGCCAGTAGGGGGCCCCCTTGCACGTGACATTGCAAGGATTTGTAAGTTGTAGGGCGCAGATGGGAAACGAGGTGGGGTAAGAAGCATTTAAAGTGCGGAGCCACATACAGCCATGGGGGTGGGTTTGGGTTTCTAGCACAGCCTGCAAAGACCAGAATAAGTTCCTTTCCTCAACACACTAGCGCCCCCTTGGCCAAACACGACCCATGGTCACCTTGCAAATCATTAAGCTGCCCTGAACCCCACTCTGCTTTCAGTAAGTGCCATTTAAAAACAATGATATACACACATTTTCAGGAGAGCACCTGTGAAGTCACCCCCCCACACACACACACACACACTACTGGCATTGTTTGGCACCCGACCCATGTAAACCTGACCCCGATTTGCATAATTTATTCAGGTATATATCAGAAACCAGGGTTTCTGCCACCTAGAGGCTGTACGGCGCAACAAGAGACAAATCGCCATCAAAAACACAGGACCTGGAGAATCACCCGGGGTGGGGGGGATACATACTGTCACGTACTGGCGTGGGTGGGGGAGGACGCAGGCAGTGTGGCAGTCAGCCAATGGGCGAATTCACGAGAAAAAACACTGTATGTTAAAAACCGCTAGCATCCAGCATGAGAGAAAAAGGTCAAAGCGAGTCAGGGTTTTTCCGGGGGGGGGGGGGGGGGGGCAGGGTTGGTCTTACCTACACTGGCATGGGAGGGGTGGGAGGCATTGGTTAATGGTACAATGTGCAAGACAATTATCTGGGAGAGGAAAATTAACTTCCCCTAAAGTAAAACTAAAGTCACAAGAAAACTGTGGTACCCTCTGTCAATAGACCACACTCAAAAAACTCTGAGTAAAAGAGGAACGTTATTGGCCTGGCTAATCTCTCTCTCTCTCTCTCTCTCTCTCTCTCTCACACACACAGCTTGAAATGCTTTTTACACATTTACACTAATGTATATCACAATGCTACCAAAGCTTTGCAAATGACCACAGAGCGGGACTGACACCCAAGTGTGTGTAGAACCACACACACACACACACACACACACACACACACACACACTCACTCTCTCTCTGAAGTGCTTTAAAAACATAACGGATAAATTATTTTATGTGCAAACTGGGAGGGGGCAACAAAAAGTCGCAAAACACACATGGAATCGATCCCCTCCCCCATCACAACCAACCCTCGGTGAACGAAACCAGAAAGTCAGTCATTGGCATCCCGGGTTCCGGACTTTGCTGAAATGCACGACCGGTGCGGGTTCTGGCGGGGGCTGACTGGGGGCAGGGGGGGTTGGCCTGGTGAGCAGCGCGGCAGTCGCCTTCCACGCATCACGTCTGTGCCAGCTGCAGCTCCTCCAGGCCGTCTTTGCCCAGGTGGTAACGGGCCAGGTCCTTCCGCGTCACCAGTCCCACCACCTGGGCACCGGGAACATGATTGGTACGTAGAACAGGGCATAGATAGCTGGTTATGTTATGAGGGAGGGGTGGGAGTAGCACAGGAAACCAGGGTGATAACCTTGATCTAGATGGATGCCCAACGGCCACTGGCTGAAAACCGATGCAGTAATTTTCGAATTTTACAATGAGAATGGAGATATGTGCTGGAGATGACGAAGGCCTGAGGACCTCGCAAGGCAGACGCACCTGGTTGTCACTGTCCACCACAATGAGGTGCCGCAGACCAAGGGCCCTGAACAGCTTGAAGACACGAGGAAGCGACGTCTCCTGAAAAAGAGGCAGAAGAACACAGTCGCAGAACATGACTGTTTAGTCAAATGTGTCTCTGGTTCTCAAGGACCAAGACCAAGGCTGAGACTGAGACTAGTACCTGCGTGACAGTGTAGGGGGTGGGATTCATGAACTCCGTCAGGTCCATCATGCACTCCCTCTCGTCTTGGGACACATGGATGGACTGGATCGGAGGGAAGCGAGGGTAGGCATCCCGGAAGTCCTTCAGCTGCAGTTTGCGCAGATTGAGACGAGAACGAGCCCGTTCCACAAACACCTGGTTGAAAAGAGTACACCGGTCACAACGTGGATGAGCACACTTCTCATTGGCTTGCTGCACTGACATTCGCAACCGTGTACGCAGTAAACAGACCCCTCATTGGTCAATCGCACTGTCATTCACAGGCATGCATATACACCAAGCACCCTGATAGGTGTTAGTGTGGACAGACATGCTCCTTATTCAGCTGACCTCTGCAGGAACCTTAGGTCACACTCACCTTGTGTTTCAGGAGCACGATAAGCTGGGAACGCAGGATTAAGCCACAGATTTTCCCTGGCTAAGAGCACAAAATTCAGATTAGCAAAGCCCCAAAGTACATCATGTGACAAATCTCCAGGAAAACAAAATCACCCCTAGTGGGAGGGACATACCTCACAGCCATCACTCAACCCGGAGACTACAGGGAACCCGTTGTGATTGGTCGAGGTGTTGCTGAGCACATCCACAATAGTGCCCACTTTCTCCACCAGGTTGAAGCAGGTTACTGGAGAGCTCATAACCTCCCTGAATGGACAGACACACCAAACCTGAATATACAGTGAGAATGAAGCACCAATGTCTTGCTAAAGGCGTGTACTGGGCTCATTGAAGCATTAGCAGGGAAAATCCTGTAGGGGGCAATATACCTGGCAGTCAGGGAGTGGGAGGTGGCTGGGGCATCCCAGTGCAGGAAGGGCACACTCTGCAGCTTGATGTGGATGTCGTATAGCCCCTGTGGGAAAATTCGAGTCACTCAGAAGAGCTTAGGATCACATCTGCACAACATTCACAAGCTGCCACCCCTTGAAGTTTTACTTCCTCTAAGCAGATTTGCTGGCACATTGAGGAACAGAGAAGCGAAACGAGCTGTCACAGCATGATGTGCCACCTTAAGTTAGACAGCTGTGCAAAAACAACAACGGAAGGGTTCTCAAAATCAGTCACTGGAAGGACAGATGAAAAAAAGATGGCGTCAGACTGGTGGCTAGCTGCACCACCCACACCAAAAGCAAACATGAGACCGGAGCAGTTAACGAAACACGACTGGCCCGATTCCAAGTTCTGCACGGTCTGAAAGGCGATGAGCTCATCACTCACTGACAGGCTCACACATAATGCCAAATGGACCAACCCGCTCCAACCCGAAACGTCAACACTGACCTCCACGAAATAATCGCCCACGATCTTCGCCGTCATCAGAACCAGCATTATGGGTAGGCCGTAGGTGACATTTCCGGTGGCTTCCACCATGATGACAGTCAGGCTGAGGGTCATCCTCACGATCCCACCTGGCAAAGACCTTCGTAAACAGACGCAAACCCGAAGCCTCATGTGCCTCCATGCACCTCTAGACGAGCTCTGAAAAGCAGGCTGACCGCGGACGGACACTCACCAAGCTGGGCGGCGGCTCCAATCAGAGCGTACTTCCCAGGGTCGGCCAAGGTCTGTCAAACGAAACGCCACAAATCATAAAACATGCTCATTCAAAAACTTCGAGGGGGCTTTACTTCCAACAAACATTATGTTAAACTACATCTATGCCGACATGACGCTGGGCGGCCCAGGAAATCGATACAGCACTAACCAATAGGGCACCTTCAAAGAGTCACGTGACTGCTTAAAGAGTAAATCTGATTGGACAACAAAGAGGAAATCAATCTAAAGCGGGTGTTGAAGGAGGCCCTCTGACTTCTAAAGACCCCGTTCAATTTCCTTAATATATCAAAACCTGCAGCGTTTCCATTAAAGTTCTGCACAAACAAGCAAATTTGTTGACAAAGTGAAATTGCATAAAGGGTGTTTCCATTAAGTAACATCATGGAAACAACACCTGCAATTTATGATTCCGTGCCTCAACATGGATTGAGCTTTTCATGAGATACGAGCTCTAGAAACCAAGTCATCGTGTCCTACACAGCAACAAGTTCGCAAAATCGGCTTCCATTTCAGTTTTGCGAATCGCCACAAAAAACCACTTCAATCAAACTGAAAGCGTTTGAGGGCTTGTCCTCCTGAAATATAATCGTACCCATTAACGGATTTTCAGTTTTGCTTCTTCAAAATGTGCAAAAAAATCAAGGTCAGTGGAAAACGTCGCCACTGTGAGGTTTCTCTCTGCTGAGGGAAGAGTTCTGCTATCGTGACGGCCCCTCCTCCGCCAGCGGACCACGCCGCCTCACCGGCTATACGGCGCTTCCCCAGGAACGGCGACCCGTCCTGATGTACCTGTATGGAATTGTGCGGCGTAATGGAGGCCAGCAAAATGCCAAAGAGCCGCCCCCAGGCGGCGCCGATGAGCAGCGAGGGGATGAAGGACCCCGGCGGACACAGTCAGGCCGTATGTCCAGCAGGCCAGGAAGAAGTAGGTGATGGTGAAGATTCCCAGGGTCACGGGATTGTAGGAACCTGCCGGGGGGGGGGGGGGGGGGGTGGTGGTGGTGGAATTCATCACCTAAGTCAGTGTTTCCCACGTTTTTGCTAAAATGTTGATCATGTAGTTGATCCCCAAGAACGCTAATCTAGCGAAACCAGCTAGTTTTACTTGATTCACCCTTGTAATGAGGATACAGGTGTACAGAAATTATTTCATGATGAATGGCATTTTTCATATGATCATTTCCATTTTTCTACCTGGTGTAAAGTGCAATTTGGAGCCGATCAAGACCAAGCCATGTTACTTTGGTATGTCTTTCATCCACTAGAGGGCATGGATGAACACAGTTTAGTGCCGTTCGAACTTGCCTACGGTGGCATTCGTCAGGGCACTTGAGAAGCGCTCCTGTTCTCCCCAGGCAGGGTGACAGTCCCCCCCATCCCAAATGAGGGAAGCCTTGAATAATTGAGGAGGATTGTGTGTATGGGTTTAGCTGTCTGTCTGGGAAAACAATCAGCCAGAGGCGGCCCGTAAACAAACCTACGACACGACAGAGGTGGCAGACGAGTCTGACTGTTCAAAACAGCTGCCCCGGACCTAGCCAGCCTGTCACCAATATCAAACACAGGTGTTCATTCTAAAGATGGACAACGGACTGTAATTATAATCTCTTCCAGAAGAAGGGCACAACAGGGGCGACCAATCCGGCTTCAGGTCACGACCCATCCTGCCCTGAAACACGTGCTGGAAACTCCACGGACCTGCGGGGCTGTGGAACAGGCTGCGGACACTCCTCTCCGGGGTGTTGAAGACGATCGTGGCCATGGAATTGTACTCGCCATCAGCACAGAACAGCTGTGAGAGGGATAAGTGGAGGTTCAGGCCTGAGGACAGGATACACACCCTCTCAGCTGTTCAGCCAATGAAATCACAGAGAGCCCACCTCCAGCTGCCTTACCTGCAAGGGGTATTCCTCCAGCTGATCCTCCCCCAGGGGCTGGCAGTCGTTGGAGAAGTAGATCATAGTGAAGAACACAGTGGCCGTCACGGCAGCAACCAGTATGGCCTCGATCACCTGCAGGCAGGGCCGGTGGATATACCTGGGGATGGGGGGGGGGGCATGGTGGCTCAGCTAATGATTTTGTTGTGGGACAACTTTCATTTGCATCAAACCAGTGTGGGGCAGTTTCAAGGTCAGCCCCACAGTCTCGGGATATATTTATTTAATTATTTAATTTCAAGTGTTAAGATGCCTAAGTTTCAGACAGGCGTGACACAGTAAAAACCAAACAGGCCTCACTTACGTGCACACACACAGGCAGAGGTACGCACACACACAACACACACACACAGGCACACATGCGCACAGAAGTACGCACACACACACACACACAGGCACACACACGCACACAGGCACACGCACACAGGCACACCTGATCCTGAGGATGGTGAGCCAGTAGTTCAGGACGTTGAACAGTGCTCCCAGCAATCCACCTGCGGGGGGGAAAGAGACATGGGCCCGGCATGAGAAAACCAGAAACAGAACCAGTCCGTTAAGATGTAAAAGAGCAAGGTTTGGGTTTCCACAATAAGACGCTCCCTCTCTCTCTCTCTCTCTCACCGAAGGCTCCCATGACGATAAACAGAGGAATCTCATACAGGTAGTACTCCGTGCTCTGAGGGGGGGGGGGGTAAAAAAAAAGAAAAAAAATCAATACCCAGAATCCTCCAGTCAAACATGCAAATGACAACATCACAGTAATTTCTTCTATTTTCTAAAAAGTTACTGATATCTAGTTGGATGGCTAGATGAACACCGCTTCAGTTCCCAAACTTCTCCTCAGGGGCACCTCAGCCGTTCCATGATTTTGTTAAATTTCACCAACAGCTGAATTAAAAAAAGTTAAATATACTGGCTTAAAAAGTCAGTGAGAGACTGACTAGCTGTATGAGGGTGTGCTGGTGGCCAAGTCAAAAAAAACACATGGCTGCATTGGACGGTCGCTGCAAATACTAGGATGATTTTAGCAGAGGTTCTGAAATGGCGAAGTTGACACACTTTCACAGGCATAATATCATAGTTTTACACCAACACGAGGATAATCTAAATATCATTTTCTTTGCCTGCCTAAGACTTTTGCACAGTAGTGTATAATTTTTAAAAAAATGGTGAACGTGTTGTGATCCTACAGGAAGCATACAGTGGGCATCCGGGGCAAACGTTTCCCAAAAACTTCAGGCACCGAAGGCGGGAAAAATTCTGCTGCGTTTAAAAAAAATAAATAAACAACCGTATCTGCATACCATGTAAACTGCTACAGGTGCCTCTCTTGTAACGAGAAACATCCACAACCATGGCTAACATGCCTACCTAAACCAGGAGGCCCAACTAAAACAGCGCGGTACTCATGTCCACCGAGGTGATGACTATATTTCCAGCCCAGGGGGCCTCCCAGGAAAGTCATGCGCTGCGGGGTGGGGGCTGTGTCCAAGTCCCCCAACAAACGTTTCATGGTTTCCTTTCCAACCCATGTGACCAGAAGGCAGGTAAAAATACATCACTGCTCATGTGACAGGGTACCGAGTCGAGCCCTTTCTGGAAATAACAGCTCATCCTTTTCTCTCTCACCCTTGTTTCCCCATAAAGTTCACAGATCAGCCCCTTCTTGAACGGCACGGACAGGAAAGACCAAAACATGTTCGGGAACAGTGTGAACTTGGTCTCATTCTGGATTTTGGTCAAAATTATACCGTCTTCTTTCGCCTTTCCCAAACGAGGTAATGATTATAAAATGCTCTCCACTCTAAGTTGTCCAGACATCCATAAACATCACATTTTCCCCACTGACTAACGGGAGGCAGGAAACCAATGTCAGAGGGTAACGGCCGACATCTCCCAAGAGCTACTTGACTTGCGGACAGCATACCATTGGCCAAGACAACCAGATCAATTACCGATGCCCAATATTTTGATTTTCAAGATTCCATCTACAGACTTTTAAAAAGGACCAATCTACATCACAACACCGACAGAAATGGGAAACTTACATCGTTGTCAAAGCGTCCAAAGTTGATGAGACCTGGGTTACTAAAATCTCCCGGCTTGTTGTGGTAGATACTCATGAAGAAGTTCAAGGTGAAGGTCGAGATCATGGAAGCGAAGAACTGAAAGATACGGGTCACTGAATAGTTACATTTCACCAGAGCCCCGTGGCGGGGCAAGGA